>NC_056748.1:151925080-152045080 GCF_019279795.1 Protopterus annectens | reverse complement strand
TGTCCTCCAGGGTGAGAAGGGCCTGTAGGGAGTAGAGTTTCTTGTTTAGGCTCCAAGCATCGGAGCCTTCATATTTTCCTTTGGTTGTTTCATTGTGTGGGTAGTTTTATCAAGTTGGTATTATCTAGAAAAGGCACTATGGGGGTTGACAATGTCTTTGCCAATAATTGAAAGCCTGGAGAGGACAGATGCAGACCATCCGTGGTGAAGCAGCATATGGTCTACTGATCATATCCTCCCAAACTGGCAAATGATGGAACTACTTTGAATGACACCAAAAACTAAGCCAATTATTGAAATCATTAATTTTTGCTCATATGGTGGCATCATCCTCAGAGATGGTAGAATGCTGTTCAGTGATAGGCCCATACCTGCCTTGGACACATAGTTTGAGAGATCCATCATGTCTCTCTTCATATAGTCCAGGGAGGTATAACTCAGGTCATTGACACTAGCATGATCTATGACAGAGCCATACTGGTACTTTTATTTATTTATTTTTTATTTAATATTTGCTTACCAGGAAAGTTTGACTGGGACAGAGGCCATTGTCAGTGGAGTCCCGGGGAGAAACACTCCAGATGCATGTCATTGGAATGTGGGAGGAAACTGAAATACCAGGAAGAAACCCACGTGAATGCAGGGAGGGCATGCAGTTTTCACATAGAAGGCACCCAAGCTGAGAATCTAATTGAAGAATCTTTTGTTCAATGAACTGAGTGCATGCATGATCTGATTGGTACTGGCACCAGACAGGCAACTAACTTACTAAAAATACTGTAAAATGTTATCAATGACTTGCATTATTCATTATGATATGTTTGTGTTGTTGAAGCCATATGGCCCAGGTTGTGGCTGAAGACAGCCAATGGATAAATTTGCTTACCCAGTTAACAAATGTAAAATAAACAACCAAATAATTTAAATTATATGATATTAAATTAAATCAATAAAACAGTATGTAATTGACAGTTGCAAACATACAAATAAATTGAGGGGAAGAAGTAGGAAAGGAGTGAACTTGCAGGTGTTTTGCAGAGTGATGGATGAGAAGTGGTACCTTGTCTCTGTATCATTCTGCATGCTTAATTGGCAGAACTACAATGGGATTAACTAACCACTCCAATCCAGGAAAAATGCTGGTCGTTTTCACTGGTTCACTAAGGAGCAGGCTGTATGATTATAGCATGTTACTAGGCTGATGGCCCTAAGGCCCTTACAAGCCGAGCCAAGTTCTACCCTTATTTCCAAGATCAGCATCTATTGCCCCTGTCCAAGAGGAATGATCATGTCACAGCATTCTCAGGCAATGGAAGGCGTGCTCAGAAGATGAACATACCTTCATTTGTGGTTCTGCAATAATCCTCTAAGGTACTGCAGACCAATTCATTGTCTCAGCTGGATCCTTTTAACAGAGTTAGAAAGCATATGCTGATTATTGTCATGAATATGATCCAAGGGCAACTCATTGTACTGGACTGCTAAACTGCAGTTCTCTAAAATGCAGATAAGAAGCTATACTTTTTTTCTATTTTTATTTTTGTTTTCTAAAAAAAACTGCCAATTTTCCTCTTTCTGGAACTCTGAACTCCATGCACCCGCACTGGATGCACACTGTTCTGATTTCTTTAAAGAAAAAAGTCACCTGCCTTAGCTGAGTTACTTTGAATGAGAACAGTCTTTATGTGCACAATGTCATATTGACTAAGGTGATTACACACTTTATTAGAGCTCCTGATGCCTTTTCAAGAATGCAGGGACAGTCTTTCTATGGAGGCTGCTTGAGCAGTGAAAGGCCTTTCTGACCGTTGCAGATATCTGGGACCTGAGACTGTGTGAATCAAAGTGAAAGAATGCAGGGACAGCCTTTCTATGGAGGCTGCTTGAGCAGTGAAAGGCCTTTCTGACCGTTGCAGATATCTGGGACCTGAGACTGTGAATCAAAGTGAAAGAATGCAGAGTGACTTGATGGAGGGATGGAAAGCATGAAGGAAAGCTTTTTTAATAAATACATTTTATTTAAATAGTACTGTGTATGACACTGCCAGTCTGTGTGTGTGTGTGTGTGTGTGTGTGTGTGTGTGTGTGTGTGTGTGTGTATGTGTGTGTGTGTGTGTGTGTGTGTGTGTGTGTGTGTGTGTGTGTGTGTGTGTGTGTGTGCGTGCGTATGTGCGTGCGTCTGTGTGTGTGTGTGTGTGTGTGTGTGTATGTGTGTGTGTGTGTGTGTGTGTGTGTGTGTGTGTGTGTGTGTGTTTGTATGTGTATATGTGTGGATGTATGCATGCATGTTTGTGTGTGTATTTCTGTGGTAGGGAAGTAATGGATAGCTGTGTATTGGCCTGAAGGCAATAACTGGATTACCTTATTGTGGCCATTATTTAAGCATTTATTCATTTATTTGATTCAAACATCTGAAGTGTATACAGTTAAATAAGTCGCTGTAATTAGTGGGCACTTCTCATTTTGTGTGTGTGTGTGTGTGTGTGTGTGTGTGTGTGTGTGTGTGTGTGTGACGCAGCGCGTGTGTGTGTGTGTGACGCGCAGCGTGTGTGTGCGTGTGTGTATGTGTGCGTGTGTGTGTGCGTGCGTGCGTGTAAGTGTGCGTGTCTGTGTATGTATGTGTGTGTGAGAGTGTGTGTGCACGTGCATGTCTGTGTTTGTGTGTCTGTGAGTGTGTATGCATGTGTGTATTTGAAAAAATAATATTGTTGATTTAATCTCTGGATGCACACAATAGTAAGACACTCATGCATAGCATTTCTGGCTAGCAGTAAAAAAGAACAGAGTAACAAGTAATTACCTTCCAAAAATAAGGCATAAAATGCATTGGAAATAGTCAGAACGTCTGTAGGTCACCAGGTCCCCACACACCCAACAGTATAAGGGGATTTGGACACAGACATAGTTGAGCACCCCATCCTCAACTTCTGTCCTAGTTACCACGCAGTGTAAAAATGCCATTGCTCGGAGGAGTGTACAGAAAGGCACTATAGCTTGTGAAGAGGATGGCAGTGCATTAATTATTTCTTTAACTTTTCTCACAATAACACATCAGAGGTGATCACAGAAGGTCAGTATAACTTTTCTCGAAACAGTGTACTATCTAGGAGAAGCAAGCTGGCATACATTACTGTGGTCATTATTATTTCCCTTTTCTCTCAATCAAACATCTGATGTGTATGTAGGTGGTTATCTTTGTGGGTAATATAATCTGCAATTAAAAGGAAAAGCAGTGGAGACACAATTTGTCCTAAATTATTCCACTTTATTTATTTATTTTTTAACAGACATATTTGTAGACAGAGAATTATTATAGGGATAATGTTATGTTTTACAAACATTACCTGGATGATTTATTTTTCATCAAGAAAAGATTGAAAGATGTATCTGTAACTTTCTGTCAGAAACTAAACTTTAACAGGATTGGGATAGTTTACTTATTAAATATAACATTCACTACTGAATACTTTGATTTGAACATATTTGTGAAAAAATTTGAAAGATGGTGGCTATTCTGTATAATCTGTAAACAGCTGTTTACAGAGAGAAGCCATGACATCAGTCAATTAACAGTCCAATTAACAGGAAAGAGGAAGCTGAGAAAGCTAACGGAGTGAAGAAAAGAATGTTGGTAAATCTTCCACACTGACAAATTTTGTAGAAAAGATTTAATTTAGCTTATCTAGTGTTATTTCAAATGAAACAGTTTTATCTGTTGACAGGGAATAATGTGAACAATCTAGGAAATGAGGTTTGCTCAAGTTTTGTTGACTAACTCAGTGGTTTTGTCCTCCCTTTTAGGGATACATGCGGGTGATTTAGAACATGCTGTAATAAAGGGAGTAGAGAGGTCTTGTACTAATAAATCTGATTAATAATGTTTAAAATGTAAAACTAACTGTGTTATGGAAATGTATGATACTACAATCTCAGTTATTGGGGAACATTTTCAGAATATTTTGTTACAAAAGCTGACAGTGGTGTAACTAATATTAGGTATAAGAAAAGAAACTTAGATCATACAGAGATATGAGTGATGATTTGTTGGTTGAAGGCTATAGTCTGAAGAATAAGAAGCTTACGTCGTTAGAGGGTTCTCTCTCTCTGAATTCCAAGAAGGAATTAAATGAGTCTGAAGCTGAACAGAACTCAGCTAAAGTAAGAAAATAATCTAAGTCTGATTCATTCAGGTAAGGAGGAACACAGTAAGTTTGGAGGAAAATCTTTCTTCTTCTTTAACTAGTACTAATTATAGTATTAGTGGGCAGAATGATGAGATCTCACAAGTAAGAAAGCTTAAAAGAAAAACTTTGTTAAGGTTAAATAGCGAAGATAGGGTTCCTATCACGAAATCAAACAGGCTGAAGAGCGAACGGCTTTAATATTGGAAATGCCTTTCATCAATGTATTTTTTGTGAGATCGCGGTACAGTGAAGATCAGAAACTTTGCCCTTTCCTTACTGTTGTGTGATCTCAGAGTTGGTATATATAATTAGCAGGGGGTGTGGGGGGTGCATGCCCCCAGAAGAACAACTTCGAGGTATGGCATTTTAGATGTTTAAGCCGTTTGCGCTCCGGTCTTTTTGATCTTGTAATATAGACCTGTGAAGATAAAGGTTAGCAGGTAATCATGGAAAAGGATGTTATTCTGACCTGGTAACTGAAGACACATGTAAAAAGCCTAGTCAAATAATATTATTGAATGAAGACTATCTTGCAGTTTCCTCTTTAACAGGGTTGAAGCTAATTATTTAGATTTGTTACCAAGGTTAACTAGGATTAAACCAAACTATAATACATTTGTTTTCTAGGAAGATACTAATGATTTAAGGTATACACACAATTAAGATGAAAAATGTAAATTTGATATAATTCAGTATTTTGAAACTTTCATGGGTTCATAGGTCTGTACTAGGCTAATGACCACTAGGGCCTTTTTAAGCCTAGTCATGCATCCCAAATCTCTGACAAGTTCTGGTACCCTTGATAAGTGTAAGTAGGGGCTTGGGATATGAAACATTTACAAGCAGGCGCCTGGGAGATAAACCATTTACAGACCACCTGTGTCCATTAGAAACATTAGTGCCAAACCAGGGATACATTTCCTGTTTCCTATCCAATTGCCCAAGTTACACTTGAATTAGGTTAGGGTGAAACTCTACTTCACATGGATGGAGAGTCTGTCCCAGAGAAGGGGTAGTCTCTGGGATACACATCTGTCTCTCCAGCAGGTACTATTTATATCACAGGTAGTTTAAGTATTTAGAATGGGTAATCCTGGTGCTGTTTGTGAGATCCATTAGGGTGGGGTATAATAATGGCTTGTATGCCAGGCGTAAATCACCCTCAGTAGCCTGTAGGAGACAGAATATAGTGATGGGGCTTTGGGGTGGGGTCCGCATAGGACATTTTACTTACTCTCTGTATTTCTTTTAGTGAGGAACCTCTGTGGAAGATACAACTGTGCCTGGGAAGGTACATATCAAAGAGGGCATTCTACTCAATGATGGATGTGATGATTGCTGAATATAATTGAACAATGGCATCCTTGGCCCTAAATTCCATGCCTTTGTTTATAAGTTGCATGGCATATTATGATTTCCTAACTACTGTAGTCATGTGATGGTAAAAGGCTAGATTACTGTCCATGTGTGCCACCAAGTCCCTGACTACTGGGTTGAGTCTTAGGGGTGTGTTGTCAACATGATAGTTACCAAGGGTGGATGACTCCCTGAAAAGTATTATTATGCATTTGTGGGCATTTAGTTTTAGCCCATAGCTCTGACACAAGTTATTGGTCTGTGTCAGCCCTTTCTGGAAAAAATTTGCATCAGTGAGGGATTCTATGACTGTTCCTAAACTGCAACTGTCTGCAATTTTGGTCAGCCAGAAGCCCTTGACATTCACCTCGACTTCAGAGAAGTAAATACCAAAAAAAGAGCTTTCTGAGGATCAGTGACTGAAGTGGACTCCCCAATTATAACTTCCTGACTCCTGCCTCTGAGCCAGCAGGGTATCCACAGGGTGACAAAAGTGTTTATCCTACCCTCTTGAGTTTATGAACAATGGCCAATTGAAGTATTGTGACAAATGCCCTGACCAGGTCAAGGTTGGCAGTGTGAACCATTTTGCTCTGGCAACCTTCTCAAAGAAGTCCACCAGGTCGAGTAAGTACGACCTACCCTTGATGAGATCAAATTGGGTAGGGTCCAGTGTCTGGAGGTTTCCTATGTCATTGTTGATCATTTCCATGGCTATGTATATGAGACTAGTGAGACTTATGGGTCTGTAGTTTCCAGGTTCTGTAGATGGCCCGTCTTTGTGCAGAGGGATGACTATTGTGCTCTCCATTCATGAGGCATGAAGCCTGATTGGAGGCTATGGTTAAAAAGTGATTTCAGATAGCCTGTTAGGTCATGTTTCATGCTATTAAGAAGACATCCTGAGATATTATCTGAGCCCTTTGATGCACTGTTCTTGGCTTTAGGAAGACCACTAAGGACCTGTTCCCTAGTTATAGTAGGGGGAGTTTTATTTGATGGCATTTCCTGAAGGTAGGTTGAGAGGATAAAGGGGTAAAGTTAGAGCTGCATTTGTTTGCCAGTAATTTTATGTATCTTCTGGCTCATCATAGATGGCTCCGTTAACAGTGAGCTCTGCACACAACGGGGTGTTGCCTTTGAGGTTACAGACATAGCTAAAGAATGCCTTGTACATGTCCTTGTACCACAAATTTGGCTTTAGCAGTTTTTTATTTGTCCTCTGAGTTGTTTGTTTGGGTTGATGAGATTGCTTTTATCCTGCTGGGTGCTTCACCTCCTAATTTTTGCCATGATTTTCTTCCATCAGGGTAGCTTGTTTTTTGAATGAATTCTGTACTTGTTCTTGGTGGGTACAGCTGCCCCAAAGCAGCTATTAACATCCTTGTATAGCATTTCTGTGAATAGTTCTGTGCAGGCATCAGTTATCTCAGAGTTTATGGGGGCTTGCAATTTTGCCAGGTTATCACTTAATAGTACGCAGTTAGCTTTAGAGTAGTCCCTGAACATTCCTGGGTTATTTGTCATTTTGGGTTTTATTTTTAGTTTAAAGGAGACCATTTTCAGGTATGACCTTACTGGAGAAGAGATTACACTAGGGAGTGTGCAGCACTCTCCATATTACTGAGGATCAGATCCAGTATGTTTTGTGCCCCTGGTCAGCATCTTGGCAATCTGGTGAAGGGAATTTGTATTTGCAAAATGCAGGAGTCTGTGTGCCTGCACATTTGGTGTCATGTACAGTTCCCAGTTAATAGTGGGGTGTAACTAAAGCCACCCATGAATGTGGTACTGGGTTGGATGGTGAGTATGTCCAGTAAGTGTAAGTACATGTTATGTGTTTCCTGGGTCATAGAGGGGGACCTATAGCTTGCATAGGATCATAGAATCAAAGGAGGTTACTAGGCTAATGACCCTAGGGCTCTTTCAAGCTTAGCAAAGTTTTACCATTATTCCATGATCAGCACCTATCTCCCCTGTCCAAGAGGGACACAGGTGGAACCCCCGTGGTGAATTTATGGTTAATCATCCAAAAATCCAGATTCCATTTGAAGAAGGCCAATGAGGTGCTCTGCTTGACATGAAGTGGCTGTCTGTTCCAAAGGTCTAATAACCTCTGAGAGATAAACCTGTCCCTCCAGTAGGTTCTATTAATGTCATGTACCAGGTTGAGACCTTTGGAGTGAGTAACCAGTGAACAATTTGACTTACGGATATGCAGCATTTCCAGCAGAACAGGGTCAAAGATTGCCTTATATGCAAGGCAGAGATGGCCTCTGAGCAGTCTGTATGAAACAGAATAAAGTGACAGTGATTTCAGAGGATCCTCATAAGACAGATGCTAAAGACCTTTAACTTTCCTTGTGAGGAACCTTTGTAGTCTCTCCATTTCCTGCAGGTGCTTGGAAAGGTACATACCAAAAGGGGCATTGTACTCAATTATTGGCTTGCTGAAGGAAGAGTATGGGGAGGTTATAACTTCTTTTTTTCTGGAGGCAATGCCCTTATTTATGAGATGATCAGTATAGAATGCCCTTCTTACCACTGTGGAGACATGGTGATCAAAGGTAAGGTTGCTGTCAACCTGTGTGCCCAAGTATCTCACCACTGAGTGTAAACTTAGGGTGTTGTTATCGATGTGGTAGTTAGCAGAACATTGATCTTATCGAAAGAGATAATAACACATTTATTTGCATTGAGTTTAAGGCCATGACTTTGGCACCAATGATTTATTTGTTTGTGTAAGACCCTCTTGTAGAATGTTGACATCATTTAGAGATTCTATTATCACTCCCAATTTGCAGTCATCAGCAAACTTTGTCAGCCAAATACCTTTAATTTTAGATTGTACTTTACAGAAATAGATTTCAAACAGTAGAGGTCCCATGACTGATCCCTGTGTAACACCACTGGTTACAGGTCTGCTGTTGGAGGTGGATTCCTTTATTTTCATTATATGGATTCTATCAGTCAGCCAGTTAGTGACCCATCTAATGATATAAGGGTTGATACCTAGATGGGTGAGTTTGCCAATGATGCCTGAGTGGAGAATAGTGTCAAAAGCCTTGGCTAAGTCTAGGTAGGTTGTATGTACATATTTCTCATTGTCAAGGGCCTTGGTAACTGTCTTATAGAAGTCCACCAGGTTTAACAGGCATGATCACCCTTTGACAAATCCAAACTGATTAGGGTCAAGTGTTTGGAGATTACCTATGTTGATAAGGTCCATGATGATACACTCCATGACCTTGCAGATAAGGCTAGTCAGGCTAATAGGTTTATAGTTCCCAGGGTCAGTGGAAGTAAAGGGGATAACTGTGGCCTTTTTCCATTCAGCTGGGATGAAGCCTGTGCTTAGACTATGATTGAAAAGAGTACCCAGTGGTGTTGCTAATTCTTGTTCAAGCCCATGCAGGATGCAGCCTGGGATGTTATCAGGTCCCATAAATGCTGTGTTTTTGACCTTAGAGAGGGCATTTACAACCTACTTTTTAGAGATACAAGGTAGAGGACAGGTGGTAGGGATGTCATGGGGTACGTGTGGTGAGGACAGGGGAGTAATGTTTTCACAGAACTTGTCAGCTAACAGGTTAGCAAAGTCCACAGGCTCAGTATATGTGGTATCATTAAATACCAGTTCAGCACAAATCTGGGCCTTTCCTTTTAGGTTATGGATGTAACTAAAGAATGCCTTTGTCCTTAGTTGAGGAAGCTAATTTGGATTCATAGTTAGCTTTGGAGGACTTGACAAGAAGTCTTATTTGCTTGTTTAAGCTTAGTAAGGAGTGTTTCCAGTTTAGGGATGGCTCCCTCTTACTTTTAGACAGCCATTTCTACTTCTTGTTGTGAAGCCTGTAAATGGCAGTTGTCTACCAGGGAAGTTTGCTTTTCCTTGTGGAGTTTCTTTTAGTCCTATCAGGTATGGCCGAGTCAATGCAGTTATATAGGTGTTTGTATAAAGCATTTGTGTAGAACTCGGCACAGTTGCCAGTTCCATCTGAGGGGGGAGGTGCAGTGAAGCTATTTATACCATCCCATAAGAGGGTTATGATCTGCTTTGGAGAAGTTTTTAGTTTAGTTGCTGCGGGGGGGGGGGGGGTCAGGTGTGATAGTTATTTCAAATGAGACTGATTTGTGGTCAGATCTCACCAGGGAAGACCTCACAGTGGGAGTGCTACAGTGGTCCCCCATATTGGTAAGCACCAGATCCAGGATCTTGGCACCCCTTGTGGGGGGTGTCAACCAGCTGGTCCAAGGCATTGGAGTTAATTAAGTCAAGGAACCTTTGGTTAAGCGAGTTTGCGCACGAGTAATTTACCCAGTCAATGGATGGGTAGTTAAAGTCACCCAAAACCATGGTGTTCGGATGTATCTTGATAGGCTCAAGTAGATCCAAATAGGCAGAGTGGGTGTCCTGATTCATGGAGGGGGTTCGGTAGCTGGCAATGACTTGACTAGGTATCCTGCCAACAGTTAATTGCATCTAAGTATCTTCAGGGAATCATGCTGTCTAACCAATCTGGAGATGTATTTATCTTTAATGAACACTGATACACTGCCTCCTTTAGTTTTCATACCCTCCATTTGTGCTCTGAATATGTGGAAGAAGATGCAGCCTGATACGGCTGGGTTGGTTTCCATGACTGCACAAATGTCTATGTTTTCCAAGGTGAGGACTGATTCCAGTGAGTACAGTTTCATGTTAAGACTCCTAGCATTTAGCAGCATAACCTTGAGGTTGTTTTTAGATGGAGTTTTTACACCAGGAATTTTGTCCTTGAGACACTGCCTAAAAAAGGCACTATGACGGTGGCATGAGCCTTGGCCAGTAGCCGAAATCACAGGAGTGATAGACGAAGACCATTTCTGGCAAAGCATTGAGGTCTGTCGATCATGTCATCCCAGGCTGACAGATACTGTATGCCCTTAGACTGATACCAGAAACTAAGCCAGTTATTGAAGTCTATGATTTTCTATTTGTATTGAGAAGGAAGTGGTATGAGATTTTGCCTTTGCGGATTAGAACATGGAGAATCTCAAGTGCATTGCCTGTTTGACCAGTCTTGAGGTGTATTTATTTTTTATGTAAATTGAGACACCTCCACCTTTAGTCCCTCTCTGAGTAGTAGCTGGTCTAAATGTGTGAAAAACATTATAGCCTTGCTCTCTCTGTGTGCTGTCCATGGCTTCAAACCAGGTCTCACTGACTGCACAGATGTCAGCATTCTCTAGAGTAAGGACAGCTTGAGAGCTTGTAAGAAGTGGAGTTTTTTGTTTCGACTCTTAGGATTGAGCAGTAACTCCTTTAGCTTGTTTTGGCTTTGATTTTCTATGATGGAAGTACTTTGCATTTTTTCATTGCTTAAAAAGGCACTATGGGGAAGGACAATGTTTTAGGCAATATTTGTAAGGCTAGAAGGAAGAGGTACAAACCAGCCCTGGCAAAGCAGAATGGTCTGTTGACCATCTCCTTTCATGCTGACAAATATTGCACTCCCTTAGAGTGGCACCATAAACTAAGCCAGTTATTAAAGTCAGTCACCTTCTGTTCATAGTGTGATATCATCCTTGGGAAAGGTAAATGCTGCTCAATGTTTGGCTCATACTACCATGAGACACATATTCCGAGAGCTCCATCATGCCTCTCTTCATATAGTCTAGCGAGGTATGTCTCAGGTCATTTACACACTCATGGACTATGACTGGGTCATACTGGTACTTGTGGCCCAATGACCTGAGTACTTGTGTAATGTGGCGGATCCTGGTCCCTGATAAGCACCTGACATTGATACTTTGTTATCATACACTTACAATGGATTTACTCACCAAGGCTATCAGTCTACATTAAATATGACTTTAGAACCCTGTTACCGATAGGTGACTTTAGTTATCCGGCCATTGATTGGCCACTGAATAATGGAGGAAATAATTGTGAAAAAGGATTCAATGAGATTTTTGAGTATCATAATATTACACAATTTATTTTGGAACTGACTTGAGGTAGTAATATCCCAGATTTGTTAAGTACAGATAATACAATTTTAAATGCAAATACTCAATTTCTCCTCCTTTAACATTTTCTGATCATTTGTCTTTCTCATTTGAAATAGTTGCTAAGGGCAAATTGAGAGTATAGACCAACTATTATAATTGATCTAATTGATTATTATCAGTTAAAGAGTAATTTCCTATCTTTGGATTAGTTAGAGATGGCCAAGACAGTTACTGGGGGTTATGGTAATATAGAATCTGAATTGTATAACAGTGTAGCTGGAACAACATGCTATAAACAGTAAATTCCAAAAGTAAATATGGTGGAATTAGAATCTGAACAGATTATCTAATATAAAAAAGAGGCTTCTTGTGATTATCATAAATTTCCAAATAGTATTAATAAAAAAAAGTTAAGGTTGAGAAGTAAGGAACTAATGTAAAGTATAAGAAATGGAAAAATAAAATATTAAAATTCATTGGCAAATGATCCTACAAAGACCAACAATTTTTAAATATATTAATTCCTTCAGGAATGACTCAGATCATACTAATTCAATTTTTGTAGCTGGGTCAGTGACAGGTGATCATGAACTGAAAGCTAATAAATTTAATGAATATTTTACTGGTTTTGGCATTGATATGAGTGACTGTTATTCACTCATATCAATGCCAAAACCAGTAAAATATTCATTAAATGTATTAGCTTTGATATGAGTGACTGTAATTACCCACGGTGGTGGTGCTGCGGTAGCGTCGTTGCCTCACAGTTAGACGTTGCCCATTCGATTCTCAGTTAGAGCATCTTCTGTGTGTCGACATGCATGAATGGGCGTTCCTTCATTGAAGGTTGTGCATTAGGCCCAGCAAGCCAGCATGTGAAAATCTACTGCCAATCATTAGCAGACCGGAGTTCCGCTGTGGCGACCCCTAGCCGGGAAAAGCCGAAAGACACAACAACAACAAAAATGAGTGACTGTTATTCTCAATCCTTGGAAAAAAAATGATTGTAAGGCAAAACGTCATAATTGAAGACATGTTATTAAGAGCCTTAAACAAAATTAAATCTGAATACATTGAGTGGTCCAGAATGTTGGCCTGGAGTTTTGTTGGCTAATATTAAACATTATTTAGTGAGTATGTTAGCTAGGGCATTTAAGTACTTGAGCTATAATGGATACGTACTAAGTTCTTGAAAGGAATCATTGGTTACTCCCATTTTTAAACCTGGAGATAAGATGGAAGTGCACAATTATTGTCCAGTAAGTCTAACACAAATATTATGCAAATGCTTTGGGTGGCATTAGTGAAATCATACGTAAAGAAAATAATTTTGTTTTACTTGGTATTTTCATCATGTTTTTTTGAAAGGGCTGCTCTGTATTCACTAATCTGTCAAGTTCTTACAATAAAATCTCTAGGGCTATGGAGATGGGAATTAGCACAGGTGTAATCTATTTGGATTTTACCAAAGCTTTTGCTTATCATTTCACACTATTGACATGGCTTTGGAATAGTATAAGGTTAATCAATATTTAGTTAATCAATATTTACATGGATGGATCAATCATTGGCTCAGAGGCAAAACTCAACGAGTAGTGATTCAAGGAAAAAAAATCAGATCCAGCACTGGTGAGATCAGGTATCCCTCAAAGATTTGTGTTTGGGTCTTTGTTGTTTAATATCATTTTTGCCTGTATTGTATTCAATGATCATTGTTGGCTGGCTGGCTGGCTACATACTCTGATGATTATAAGACTGTTTTATGTTGCTAATAATGAAAATTTCCCTAATATTAATAAGTATTTACTGTGATTAGATGAGTGGGCTGGTACACATGGTCTCTCATTTAGTGAGAAAAAGTATAATATCATGTTTTTTGGCAAACAAAAATTTAGATTAATTAGATTGTTTACATTTGATTTATTGGAAATTAGAAAATGTAAGGATCTTGGTATATTGATTAATTCCTCATTTTATCTATAGTAAGGCATTGATGCCGATCAGTTTGATTCTTAAAAACGTTTCAATGACAGAGGTTACAGTCTTAGAAAGTTTATCTATGGTATATATGAGATCAATATTGGAACTCAATATAGTGTTCTCTACTCTTAATAATCGACAGCCTAATTGTATAGAATCGGTACAAAATAAATATAGAAAAAATACCTGATATTAAGCAGTTATGTAAAAAGGATAGATGTGTTTCAGCAGGTCTTTATACCCTCCATTGTAGATATATCAGGGGTCATCTTATATTTGTGTTTAACGACTCTTCTCTTCAGCTTTTATTAGGTTTGGAAATAAGTAATTATCCAAAGGCATATAAACATCATACTTTAAAGTTCTGTTAACAGTTATATGCAAAAAATAAAATTTGTTATTTAACATAAAGGGTGGCACCATTATAGAGTAAATTACCTCAGTATATCAGAGGTATGAGCAGCCAAGTAAAATTTAAAAAGTCTTTGAATGATTGGCCGGGGCTCTGCTGTTTGATCCAACAATTACTGAGACATTGTTCCTTGAAAGTTGTAATGCTTGAATACTATGCATAAATGATGAACTTGTGAACTTGTGCTTGGAATTATAAATTTAAACACCTTAAATATTCACTAGGTAGATTTAGTAATATTAAATAGACGGAGAGAGCAATTAGGTGCATATTTTTACAGAAGTTCCATTTTTTTGTTTCATATTTTTGGTCTGTTTCTCATAAAATGTTGTTTTTTGGGTAAATCACTGAGGACTGAAGTCACTAAATAGTGACATACATTTGCAGTTCAGACTTTGTTTCATTCAGAAAATGTATTGTAACAGACATTCTGCTATTCTAACACCTTTCTATGTTTGTAAGAGTAATATTTAAAATCTGTCCATATTTGTGGGCCTTTGCCCCAGTGTTATTTCAGGCTTTATCCAGATTTCTTGTGCTAAGAGGTTGAGAGGTATGAAGCATAGTTAAAAGAGTTCATGCAGACCTAATATAAAACAATGGCAGTATTGCAACTCAGAATAAGAGAAACTGATGGACTTGTGAACTTGTGTCTAGGAATTATAAATTTAAACACCCGAAAAGATTCACTAGGTAGATTTGTTAATATTAAATAGCAGATAGAGAGAGCAATTAGATCACCTTTCATGGGCAATATTGACAAGAAGGAAGCTACAGTATGTGCTTTGTAATGGGATTTGGGTTTACCTTCATTTTGTCACAAATGGTATGTGCGATTGTGCTTTTGTGCGACTTGTTAGTGCGAATTGCGGAACATTTCCGAGGACGGATGTCAAAAATGGTTTAGCTGAAAACCATTTTTGACATTTATCCCATATTTTTGAATGGCTAAATGCATTCACATTGTAGCCATTTGAACATATGAGTCGCCATTGTGAGTTTTTCGCATTTGTCCTTTCGACGAAAGGCTATCACATACAACACTTGTGACACAATGAAGGAACACCTGAGATTTGCTCCTTTAGCTGAGGGAGTTTTAAGAATGATCAAAAATGGCATGTTATTTTTTTGTAATCATGCTCTCAGCTATGTATATTTTTACAGAATGTCCATTTTTTGTCTCATATTTTTGGTCTGTTTCTCATAAAATTTTGTTTTTGGGGTAAATCACTGTGGACTGAAGTCATTAAATAGTGACATACATTTGAGTTTCAGACTTTGTATCATTCAAAAAATGTAAGATATTCTGCTATTCTAACAACTTTATGAGTTTATAAGAGTAATATTTAAAATCTGTTCCTATTTTGGGCCTTTGCCCCTCTGTTATTTCAGGCTTTATCCAGATTTCTTGCGCTAAGAGGTTGAGAGGTATGAAGTATGGTTAAAAGAGTTCATGCAGTCCTAATATAAAACAATGGCAGTACTGCAAGTCAGAATAAGAGACATTTAGTGTATAGTCAAAAAGTGCAGTGCAGTGCATAGCTAATGGGGAAGTATATATAGTTTATATGATACAGTAATTTATGGAATGCAGAAGGTGTCCATCACATTAAAAATGTTGTTTGAGCAATGCTAGGGCAAATGTGTTGTGTAAGGTGCTCAGATAGGTCGAAATACTGTGCAATTACAATTCTACATGCAGTAGGTAAAGAAAGCATAACAAAAATGTTGGTGATCAGTACTTTATTACAAGTACAGAGACATGTGGAATGTTGATGCAAAGACAAAGAAACACACTGGAGTTTTACAAAGCTATGCAGACTTATGTGAAGGTCCAGGATGTTTGCAGACATAATATCACATTAAATTGCTGCAAAACTCATGTCGGTAATTCCCACTCCCCAAACAGTATCTGGAGCTCTTAAAGAAAAGTCTTGAAAAGTTATGTAAGTGTATCGAATCACAAAGAGGGTGATAAAGAAACTGTGCCTACAGAATGGATCCATTGCATGGCGACTTTGGTTAATCAAGGCAAAAATGGAGTATGCAATAATCCCTAAGAAACTGAAAGATGGATGAAGAAGGAGCGGGATGGATTGTAGAAGAAGTGGCTGCTGTTATTCTTAAAGATGAGTTCTTTCCATACCCCAGATTTTGGCAAATTAAGCTGAACGAAGCAAGCTTAATTCTTTGCTTGTCTATGATCGTTGGGTTGATACTTTTGAGAGTTCATCACCACTAGATATATTTGTTGCTACAGATGATTCAGCCCACTGTTTATTGGAGGATCAAGACTAGAATTTTAAATTATTTGAAAGATTAATTATCATTGCTCCCACCAGAACCGAAGTTAAGATAATTGGTGGCCTGGGCAGTCCCCATCTGGAATCTCCCTCAACCCAACTCATGGTCTAACAAATTGAAGATCACACAAAAAAAACACGCACACACACCTGCTGTAAACAATTAAGCTACAGACGGATTAGTTTAATGAACACATTAATTAGCAGTGTCTTTAGGTACCCATCTTACATATCCAAAATCAAATGCAGTACAAAAGGATAACATGCAACTCTGCAGAAGGACTAGGAGACACTTGTTGAAGCTGGCAGATCAGGTAGCAGAGTATTTATTAAGTGTTCAGAATCAGGAGCTGTTAGATGATGCAGTGAGTCCCTGACTTACTTCCCCTGTACCAATATTGTCTGTCACTGCTCAGACTTATCCTGAAATGATTGCTAAGCTACTGAAGGGCTGGGTGCAGATGTCTGTTAGTGTTTCTGCTACATAAAACAAAATGTTGCTGCTTCAGCGTACTAGCTACTATAACTACTATGATAGATGGGTGGAGAATATACTCACTTTTTAAAAATTGCGCATAGTTCATAATTTGGTTCAGTATAGTAGTTTTGTTTGTGTGTATTTGTCTTATGACTTACTTGTCTTAGTCATAGAGTTAATGCTTTAACTGTAATGTGTGACTGTAAATAATTGTTATATATATGAATAGCAAGGACATTTACTTTTCTGTAAAAGGGTGTGTGTCACGTACTACATAAGTTATGCACTATAAGTTTTCCCAAGTCTCTGACTGTTCTTCTGACAGCTGCCCACTAGTCAGTGCTCTCAACTGGATCTACCTGTACTTCAGTTCACTCCCAGTCCATTGTCCAAATTTACACCAGGACCAGTGAAGAACCTAAGGGAATCCTAAGGGGAGAAGTTCATTGTCTATCTTCTAGAAGGGGGTGGTCCTATATGACTTATTCAGTTTTCTCAGCCCCCTCCCATGTGCTCATCAACTCACATCTGACCGCAACCTCTCCTTTGAACCTTGCCTCCCCTTAGGGAGTAGCATCAATGAACACCTCCTCAAGGACAGGCACGCCCATCACTTCTTGCCACTCCATCAGTTGCCCAAGGCAGTAATCAAACCCAGGTCACCTGGGCCATAGTAATGGCTTTATCCCTCTGATATACTGCAATTTTCAATAATGCAAACAGTGTAGGCATAAATCATGTGTATGTGTTAGGTCTTTAGCACTGTGCAGTAAAAGCTCATGATAGAATCATCTCTGCGTGAGCTCATGCATTCAATTATTCCATGTGTCATCTTAAACTGTCTAACAGTTATGGCTAAGTTCCCCACAAAAGGTCAACTATCAGAACTATAGAAGCTTGCAAAAGAGAACTTTTGCAATGGATTTGCTATTCAGAATGTTGCTCCTGAACTTACCCTTGACAGATGGCAGTTTCGGCTAAGCCATATTGTGCTGGCATATCCCTGAGCCCATGGTGCTAGCTAAAATATTAATACAATTAAAGCTACAGTGGGCACCAAGGAAGGTCACCCTGGAGGGTAGACAGTATGTTGATGATTTCCTCCTTTAATTCATGCACAGGGAGTCCTGCAAATGCTTCTGGGGCCTGTTCCTACGTGAATGAACTGGGTCCTGGTCCTACGTGAATGACTAATATTTTGATAGGTGACATGAATAACTGAGAACTCTGAAACCAAATGTGACAGACAAATGCAATCTGTTCCTACACCTACCTAGAGTTTTAGATTCTTTCTCCAGTGGAAGGGTAGAAAGATGCTTTGATATCATGGAGGTTTGCCAGCTGAAGATATCACCTAAGATTCTGGTCATGGATGAGGGGGTAAAGACTTGTTCCATTTGCCTCAGGATTATGAAATACTTTCCCCTTTCTGAAGTCTGGGTACTTCCAGGCTGCTGTAGTGGCACCTTTAACAACAAGCTCCATAAGTTAGATGACCCATGGCTCGTCCTTCCTTTAGCCATACACTTATTGAGGCATTTTGAAGGGGAAGGGATGTAGCTCAGTGGACAGGACACAAAGAAAATCATGATCCTGCACCTTACCTGGATAGCTACTCCTAACTATCTCTCTCCTACCCTATTTAGGTCAACATTCAACATTCAAATATATACCAAATGCTACTCTCCTATGTTAAACATGTCTTTTTCTAATTTAATAACTTTGTTAAAGTGATACAGCTATAATTATCTGTTATCTGTCTATTGCTAACCATGTATTCTCTACTGAAATATGTTGTACTGGTTACCTAGATACTGTGCTATAAAATATATAACTGTCAGCCTTGTATATACACTCTAATGTATTTCTATCATTCTTGAACCATATATATAATATCCTTCTATATTTCACTGTACTATATCTAGATCTATATTTTTTGGAGCTTTTCTGCCCAGGTCTCCACTGAAAATGGGCTCCTGGCCCAGTTGGACACTACCTGGCAAACAAATGTAAACTAAACAGAACAAACACAAATACCAACCCTTTCTGATAAAGAAGTCCCAGTAAAGAAAACAAAAAAATTAATCCAGGGAGGCAGAGGGACTCCAAAACGGCCAGTTTCAATAAAAAAACTTTTATTGTCAATGCCACAAGCACTTTCACAGACTAAGTTGCTTCTTCAGGTAATGTCTATCAAACTGAAAAACTCAGTTTAAATACCATATACTACCTCCCTTGATTAATCATGTGACATCACAGCACTCAAATTATTTAAACAGTTTCATAAAAGCATAGCACCTAAGTACAGAAATCATAATACATTCATAAAAATGCATATGTAACAAATATATATATGTGTATATAAAACAATAAAAATACAGTAATACAAAAGCAACAGATATTCAGTGTTTTAAGTTGCTATTTTCAGCTCAGGTTTTATAGGGACCACATTACTGAGTCCATATGCCCACCATCACCTCTCAGTCTAATGATCTACTTAGACTCTCGCTGCTCAGTACTATTCCTGATGTCACCTCCTCTTAATGTCTCGTGCACCCTCCCTGTAAAATAAAAAATAAATGATCTTTAAGGTCTTTCCAAAGGATGTAATCCTGGACAAACTGTCGGGATGGAACAGATCGTTTTCCTTTCCCATCTGAGAGACAACGGCCCCCCCTCATATAAACCCTCTATGGGAAGAGGTTCTGCTAATTACAAGGGTGACCCCACACCTGGGCTTGCACAGGGACACACATGTGAGAGATACACAGTGGGTGTTGGCTGAGAATGATCTGGCGTCTGTGACAACAGCTGCCTAAGTTGGTACACAGGCTGCAAAGGTCTGTTCTGGTATCAGATTATACTTCCTAAAGGAGCTTTCCTGAACACAGAGCTTTACTTCCTGTCAAGCACAAAACACCTGTTTGGTGCCTATATCCTGAGCCTTTATCTTTGATGCAGTGCAACCTAATGATTCACCTTATCTGATCCAATAATTATGGACACAGGAGTGGAACTAGAAAGGTAACATCTTGACCTTACTAACTCTGGCCTTTAGCCAGGTGACTCAAGAAGCTGGTCCTGTAGATGAAGCCTGTCAGCTTCAGTCTCTAGCCGTTAGCTGATAGCTGAGCAATAGACATTTACATCCTGAATGTACATTCCCAGGGAGGGTCAGAGTCATGGGTACATATTCCCTCAGCCCTTCAATATCCACTTTTACTGGATGAGTGATCTCAGCTAAAGTCCTCACTACTCAATGACAAGTTCAAAGGACTGATCCAAGCCTGAGTCCTTGTCATCTGAGAATAAGCTCAGTGCTTGAGGCTGTGCATGTAACCCTTCTACCAACTGCTTCATGAGGAACCTTCAGCTGCCACCATCTGCCTGGTACATAGGCAGGCTAGGACTTTGATGTTTATGGATGGCAGAGTTGAAACCCTGGCACTTACGGTTGTGTTTCATTTCATGCTACTCCTCAAGAAAGTAAGCATTCTGTTTCTTTTTTTTTTTTTTTTTGCAATTTCCATTTATTATCCAAATTTAATTTCTACAATACAGCACAATCCATGTGCATGGTGCACTTCCAATCTCTTTTGATGACCAGTTAGTAATGCCCATAATAGCACAAGACATATTAAACTTTAGCATTATACAACCTCACTTGGCCCCCAGTGTTAACAGTTACATCTTCAGGGACACAGCCTCTTGTGTGAGGAGTAAATTTGTGTCACACAACTTCTGGGTGCAGTTTTTACTTTTAAAGCATCATTTTTCCAAACAGAGTTCTGTCAGCATAGTCCTTGAACCAAAGCATCTAAGAGGTAGTGTCTGACTATGGGTGAACAGTCTTCACCTTTATGAGTGAAAGAAGAACCCATATTTCTTATCTCCACTTTATGTAGTAAGTGAAGTTCACATTGTAAATGAGAAAGATATGGAGGTGTTATCAGAACTGGTAGTTAAAGTTTCACTGCCTACAGTAAAATAAAAAGAAACTGGCATTGTTGAATACTGCTGTTGGTTGGAATCCTCTTTTTGTAACCTAGGAAAATTACTTTTCTGACTTTTCTGATGTCTCGTGATGTTTAACTACTTTAAAATTCACACATGTATAAATTCAGTAGTTAAATATCTAAGAACTAATATCAGTCAGTCTTAAAACTTACATTTTTGCATGGTATCATTTTTTATAACAAGTGCCTAGGTAGGATTAAAATTTGGATTTACCCCTATCTCATGCACTTGATCCCTGTGACTTTACTCTTGTATCTAACCTGGTCAGTAGGAGCAAACAAATGCATAACTTACACTCTAAACAGGTATAGTAACTATTATACCTTCCCTAGTTTGTACAAGTAGAATTCCAGTTCAAGTCTTTTATGGAGAAGAGTCATGTTGATATTGTTGGTATCATAGAAATAGAACCCATGGGCATCAGACATTTAAAGGAAGGGAAAACAAACACATGGGCATTGGGCATTTAAAGGTAGGGAAAACAAACACATGGGCATTGGGCATTTAAAGGTAGGGAAAACAAACACATGGGCATTTAAAGGTAGGGAAAACAAACACATGGGCATTGGGCATTTAAAGGTAAGGAAAACAAACACATGGGCACTGGACATTTAAAGGTAGGGAAAACCAACACATGGGCACTGGGCATTTAAAAGTAGGGAAAACAAACACATGGGCATTGGGCATTTAAAGGTAGGGTAAACAAACACATGGGCATTGGGCATTTAAAGGTAGGGAAAACAAACACATGGGCATTGGGCATTTAAAGGTAGGGAAAACAAACACATGGGCACTGGGCATTTAAAGGTAGGGAAAACAAACACATGGGCATTGGGCATTTAAAGGTAGGGGAGACAAACACATGGGCATTGGGCATTTAAAGGTAGGGAAAACAAAGACATGTAAATTGGGCATTTAAAGGTAGGGAAAACAAACACATGGGCATTGGGCATTTAAAGGTAGGGAAAACAAACACATGGGCATTGGGCATTTAAAGGTAGGGAAAACAAACACATGGGCATTGGGCATTTAAAGGTAGGGAAAACAAACACATGGGCACTGGGCATTTAAAGGTAGGGAAAACAAACACATGGGCATTGGGCATTTAAAGGTAGGGGAAACAAACACATGGGCATTGGGCATTTAAAGGTAGGGAAAACAAACACATGTAAATTGGGCATTTAAAGGTAGGTAAAACAAACACATGGGCACTGGGCATTTAAAGGTAGGGAAAACAAACACATGGGCATTGGGCATTTAAAGGTAGGGAAAACAAACACATGGTCATTGGGCATTTAAAGGTAGGGAAAACAAACACATGGGCATTTAAAGGTAGGGAAAACAAACACATGGGCATTGGGCATTTAAAGGAAGGGAAAACAAACACATGGACATTTAAAGGTAGGGAAAACAAACACATGGGCATTGGGCATTTAAAGGTAGGGAAAGCAAACACATGGGCATTGGGCATTTAAAGGTAGGGAAAACAAGCACATGGGCATTGGGCATATAAAGGTAGGGAAAACCAACACATGGGCATTGGGCATTTAAAGGTAGGGAAAACAAACACATGGGCATTGGGCATTTAAAGGTAGGGAAAACAAAGACATGGGCATTGGGCATTTAAAGGTAGGGAAAACAAACACATGGGCATTGGGCGTTTAAAGGTAGGGAAAACAAACATATGGGCACTGGGCATTTAAAGGTAGGGAAAACAAACACATGGGCATTTGGCATTTAAAGGTAGGGAAAACAAACACATGGGCATTGGGCATTTAAAGGTAGGGAAAACAAACACATGGGCATTGGGCATTTAAAGGTAGGGAAAACAAACACATGGGCATTGGGCATTTAAAGGTAGGGAAAACAAACACATGGGCATTGGGCATTTAAAGGTAGGGAAAACAAACACATGGGCACTGGGCATTTAAAGGTAGGGAAAAGAAACACATGGGCATTGGGCATTTAAAGGTAGGGAAAACAAACACATGGGCATTGGGCATTTAAAGGTAGGGAAAACAAACACGTGGGCATTTAAAGGTAGGGAAAACAAACACATGGGCATTGGGCATTTAAAGGTAGGGAAAACAAACACATGGGCACTGGGCATTTAAAGGTAGGGAAAACAAACACGTGGGCATTTAAAGGTAGGGAAAACAAACACATGGGCATTGGGCATTTAAAGGTAGGGAAAACAAACGCATGGGCATTTAAAGGTAGGGAATACAAAGAAATGTGCATTGGGCATTTAAAGGTAGGGAAAGCAAACACATGGGCATTGGGCATTTAAAGGTAGGGAAAACAAGCACATGGGCATTGGGCATTTAAAGGTAGGAAAAACAAACACATGGGCATTTGGCATTTAAAGGTAGGGAAAACAAACACATGGGCATTGGGCATTTAAAGGTAGGGAAAACAAACACAAGGGCACTGGGCATTTAAAGGTAGGGAAAACAAACACATGGGCATTGGGCATTTAAAGGTAGGGAAAACAAACACATGGGCATTGGGCATTTAAAGGTAGGGAAAACAAACACATGGGCATTGGGCATTTAAAGGTAGGGAAAACAAACACATGGCCATTGGGCATTTAAAGGTAGGGAAAACAAAGACATGGGCATTGGGCATTTAAAGGTAGGGAAAACAAACACATGGGCATTGGGCGTTTAAAGGTAGGGAAAACAAACACATGGGCATTGGGCATTTAAAGGCTTAAAGGTAGGTAAAACAAACACATGGGCACTGGGCATTTAAAGGTAGGGAAAACAAACACATGGGCATTTGGCATTTAAAGGTAGGGAAAACAAACACATGGGCATTGGGCATTTAAAGGTAGGGAAAACAAACACATGGGCATTGGGCATTTAAAGGTAGGGAAAACAAACACATGGGCATTGGGCATTTAAAGGTAGGGAAACAAACACATGGGCATTGGGCATTTAAAGGTAGGGAAAACAAACACATGGGCACTGGGCATTTAAAGGTAGGGAAAAGAAACACATGGGCATTGGGCATTTAAAGGTAGGGAAAACAAACACATGGGCATTGGACATTTAAAGGTAGGGAAAACAAACACATGGGCATTTGGCATTTAAAGGTAGGGAAAACAAACACATGGGCATTGGGCATTTAAAGGTAGGGAAAACAAACACATGGGCACTGGGCATTTAAAGGTAGGGAAAACAAACACATGGGCATTGGGCATTTAAAGGTAGGGAAAATAAACACATGGGCATTGGGCATTTAAAGGTAGGGAAAACAAACACATGGGCATTTAAAGGTAGGGAAAACAAACACATGGGCATTGGGCATTTAAAGGTAGGGAAAACAAACACATGGGCACTGGGCATTTAAAGGTAGGGAAAACAAACACATGGGCATTTAAAGGTAGGGAAAACAAACACATGGGCATTGGGCATTTAAAGGTAGGGAAAACAAACACATGGGCATTTAAAGGTAGGGAATACAAAGAAATGGGCATTGGGCATTTAAAGGTAGGGAAAACAAACACATGGGCATTGGGCATTTAAAGGTAGGGAAAACAAACACATGGGCATTGGGCATTTAAAGGTAGGGAAAACAAACACATGGGCATTGGGCATTTAAAGGTAGGGAAAACAAACACATGGGCATTGGGCATTTAAAGGTAGGGAAAACAAACACATGGGCATTGGGCATTTAAAGGTAGGGAAAACAAACACATGGACATTTGGCATTTAAAGGTAGGGAAAAGAAACACATGGGCATTGGGCATTTAAAGGTAGGGAAAACAAACACATGGGCACTGGGCATTTAAAGGTAGGGGAAACAAACACATGGGCATTGGGCATTTAAAGGTAGGGAAAACAAACACATGGGCACTGGACATTTAAAGGTAGGGAAAACAAACACATGGGCATTGAGCATTTAAAGGTAGGGAAAACAAGCATATGGGCATTGGGCATTTAAAGGTAGGGAAAACAAACACATGGGCATTGGGCATTTAAAGGTAGTGAAAACAAGCACATGGGTATTGGGCATTTAAAGGTAGGGAAAACAAACACATGGGCATTTAAAGGTAGGGAAAACAAACACATGGGCATTGGGCATTTAAAGGTAGGGAAAACAAACACATGGGCATTGGGCATTTAAAGGTAGTGAAAACAAGCACATGGGTATTGGGCATTTAAAGGTAGGGAAAACAAACACATGGGCATTTAAAGGTAGGGAAAACAAACACATGGGCATTGGGCATTTAAAGGTAGGGAAAACAAACACATGGGCATTGGGCATTTAAAGGTAGGGAAAACAAACACATGGGCATTGGGCATTTAAAGGTAGGGAAAACAAACACATGGGCATTTAAAGGTAAAAAGAAATGTGCATTGGGCATTTAAAGGTAGGGAAAGCAAACACATGGGCATTGGGCATTTAAAGGTAGGGAAAACAAGCACATGGGCATTGGGCATTTAAAGGTAGGAAAAACAAACACATGGGCATTTGGCATTTAAAGGTAGGGAAAACAAACACATGGGCATTGGGCATTTAAAGGTAGGGAAAACAAACACATGGGCACTGGGCATTTAAAGGTAGGGAAAACAAACACATGGGCATTGGGCATTTAAAGGTAGGGAAAACAAACACATGGGCATTGGGCATTTAAAGGTAGGGAAAACAAACACATGGGCATTGGGCATTTAAAGGTAGGGAAAACAAACACATGGCCATTGGGCATTTAAAGGTAGGGAAAACAAAGACATGGGCATTGGGCATTTAAAGGTAGGGAAAACAAACACATGGGCATTGGGCATTTAAAGGTAGGGAAAACAAACACATGGGCACTGGGCATTTAAAGGTAGGGAAAACAAACACATGGGCATTTGGCATTTAAAGGTAGGGAAAACAAACACATGGGCATTGGGCATTTAAAGGTAGGGAAAACAAACACATGGGCATTGGGCATTTAAAGGTAGGGAAAACAAACACATGGGCATTGGGCATTTAAAGGTAGGGAAACAAACACATGGGCATTGGGCATTTAAAGGTATGGAAAACAAACACATGGGCACTGGGCATTTAAAGGTAGGGAAAAGAAACACATGGGCATTGGGCATTTAAAGGTAGGGAAAACAAACACATGGGCATTGGACATTTAAAGGTAGGGAAAACAAACACATGGGCATTTGGCATTTAAAGGTAGGGAAAACAAACACATGGGCATTGGGCATTTAAAGGTAGGGAAAACAAACACATGGGCACTGGGCATTTAAAGGTAGGGAAAACAAACACATGGGCATTGGGCATTTAAAGGTAGGGAAAACAAACACATGGGCATTGGGCATTTAAAGGTAGGGAAAACAAACACATGGGCATTTAAAGGTAGGGAAAACAAACACATGGGCATTGGGCATTTAAAGGTAGGGAAAACAAACTCATGGGCACTGGGCATTTAAAGGTAGGGAAAACAAACACGTGGGCATTTAAAGGTAGGGAAAACAAACACATGGGCATTGGGCATTTAAAGGTAGGGAAAACAAACACATGGGCATTTAAAGGTAGGGAATACAAAGAAATGGGCATTGGGCATTTAAAGGTAGGGAAAACAAACACATGGGCATTGGGCATTTAAAGGTAGGGAAAACAAACACATGGGCATTGGGCATTTAAAGGTAGGGAAAACAAACACATGGGCATTGGGCATTTAAAGGTAGGGAAAACAAACACATGGGCATTGGGCATTTAAAGGTAGGGAAAACAAACACATGGGCATTGGGCATTTAAAGGTAGGGAAAACAAACACATGGACATTTGGCATTTAAAGGTAGGGAAAAGAAACACATGGGCATTGGGCATTTAAAGGTAGGGAAAACAAACACATGGGCACTGGGCATTTAAAGGTAGGGGAAACAAACACATGGGCATTGGGCATTTAAAGGTAGGGAAAACAAACACATGGGCACTGGACATTTAAAGGTAGGGAAAACAAACACATGGGCATTGGGCATTTAAAGGTAGGGAAAACAAGCATATGGGCATTGGGCATTTAAAGGTAGGGAAAACAAACACATGGGCATTGGGCATTTAAAGGTAGGGAAAACAAACACATGGGCATTGGGCATTTAAAGGTAGGGAAAACAAACACATGGGCATTGGGCATTTAAAGGTAGTGAAAACAAGCACATGGGCATTGGGCATTTAAAGGTAGGGAAAACAAACACATGGGCATTTAAAGGTAGGGAAAACAAACACATGGGCATTGGGCATTTAAAGGTACGGAAAACAAACACATGGGCATTGGGCATTTAAAGGTAGGGAAAACAAACACATGGGCACTGGGCATTTAAAGGTAGGGAAAACAATGGCATCTTGGAGCTGTTTTCTAAGAATTAAAAATAATGAAGAAAATGACTAATAATAAATCTGATCATGTGCACAATAAATCATCAGGGGGATACTGTTGTACCAAAGACCTTGCATAAGCAGATCAATCTGCCTTTCAAAACGAAGAATCACTTTTGCAGGAAGAAATACGGACTTGTTATGTCTGGCCCCGGATTTAGGATTTATTATGTAATGTTTAAAGAAAAAATATCTTTTGAATGCTAAAGAACAGAACTTAAATTACCTTAGATTTAGTGCATCAAAACAATGTCAGATGAATATAAGATAAAAGAAACAGTGGTGAGCATCTGCATAACTAGAGAAATCTAAATGGAAGTCGAGAGAGATTCACTATTTAGGGGTACATAATAAGCATATACAAAGGGAGACATAGGCAGTGGGAAGACAGAAAGTAATGACAATTCTGCTGGATATTGCATAAAGAATGAAATATTAGGAGTGTTTTGTAATGATAATTATGATTTGAAAATGAGCACTGTACATGACTTAATTAGTGGTTTATAATGGATGAGCAACATGTGTTAGGGAACTATAACAACATGCTGAAATAACAGAATTTAATTAAATTGGTTTCTTCATTACTTTGTTTATAAGACACATGAGTGTGGATGCTTAAACCAGATTGATTTTTAATTCAGGTTAAGAGAGAATGATTTTTAGGGGAGGAAATGTGCCCAATTTTTTAAATGTTACCAAGGATGGATGATATGTCAAATCAGAATAGTACAATAGTGGAGGCAATGTTAGAAAATGATACCTTGAGAATGCTTATAGTTTTTATGAGGGACGGGGAGCTGTGGTTACTCATTTCTGGGTGTCAACATTTTTTTTTTTGAGGATTTTCAACTAGGAGGTATTGGATGTGGTACAGAAACTGAACTGGGTGGGTGAGTGATTCGACTGACACTGGAAAGATTAAATCAAGTTCTGTTAATACCCGATATCTTACAGGAAGAAAATGCAGTTTTAGGGGATTGGGATAATGGTTCAGGTCTTTACTTTACAAACACAAAGTACAGGGTTTGATTTTCAGCCCTAAGGGAAATTGTTTAGGCTTAAAATGGCCCACAAGGGCAGTTAGCCTAGTATTCACCCATGAATCTATGAATCTACGAACTGGAAAACTGATGCCAAGCATTATAGACTGGGATATGTTTATTCCAGCATTCTGTAGTTAAGGATCTTAAGGTGCTTAAGTAGTGACCATACATGTGATATGCTTGTGCTCAACTGTACAGAAGAAGAAGCAGCTGATGGTGGAAACATAACAGAATGATGTGAGATTATTTGTGTTAGTATTTTGTGTTTTGAAGGACTACTTTTAATAAGTAAGTAGTACCAGACTCCTAGAAATAGCCTCCATGAAGGCTGCATCCTTGCTGCTTTGCCTTTTCTTTGGGTGTCTATCAGATATTCTTTGCTCTCTAAGCTGCACGTAATGATAGTAGTAATTATGCTATTTAGGAACTGTCAGGGGCTGTAGAATAACTTCCAAATAACTTTAAATCATGTCACCTGAAGTTATTTCTACATCCCCCTACTAATACACTGTGATTTGCAAGACTATTGGGGACAATGAGAGACTTGACTGATTTGTGTCAAGCAGATGCTAATTTTTCAAACTAATTCTATATCTATCAGTAATATGCAAACAATACTGACTTCAAGTAGTAATGACTAAAAAGTGTCACTGAATTTGCCATTTTTGTTGTAAATGGAAACCGATCATTTATTCTGTGGAGTTTCTATTGGATGCATTGTTTGTATGGTCGACAGAAGTATAAATGTGTGGTCTAAATGTATCCTCATTTTGATATTTGAAACATAGTAGCACTTTGTTTATTGATAAATTTACTTGTGTGCTTATTTTTAGTACATTAACTGGATTTTTCAGTTGTATTGAAGCCCATTTTCAGTGGAGGCCCAGGGAAAGAAGCTCACTGCAACAAAGTTACTATACAAGTTTCAATATAGACGGATGTAATATGAGGGAGAGAAGCTCACTGCAACAAAGTTACTATACAAGTTTCAATATAGACGGATGTAATATGAGGGAGAGAAGCTCACTGCAACAAAGTTGCTATACAAGTTTCAATATAGACGGATGTAATATGAGGGAGAGAAGCTCACTGCAACAAAGTTACTATACAAGTTTCAATATAGACGGATGTAATATGAGGGAGAGAAGCTCACTGCAACAAAGTTACTATACAAGTTTCAATATAGACGGATGTAATATGAGGGAGAGAAGCTCACTGCAACAAAGTTACTATACAAGTTTCAATATAGACGGATGTAATATGAGGGAGAGAAGCTCACTGCAACAAAGTTACTGTACAAGTTTCAATATAGACGGATGTAATATGAGGAAGAGAAGCTCACTGCAACAAAGTTACCATACAAGTTTCAATATAGACGGATGTAATATGAGGGAGAGAAGCTCACTGCAACAAAGTTACTATACAAGTTTCAATATAGACGGATGTAATATGAGGTACAGTGATGCTTCATATAAATGACAAGAATAATATACGATAGAAATGAGTGCTATGAAGTACATCAGAAGTAATATAATAAACAAATGTAAAATAAAATAAATAATTAATGAAGCAAAAATCGTAAGCAGTCTAAGATATTATATAGAGTGATGACAGATTAACAACAGTGCTACAGCAATTGACGTGGAAGAAAGATCTATTCTGGTCACCTAGTATGATGACATGGAGGTTATTGTAGAGTGGCTCTAGTATGATGACATGGAGGTTATTGTAGAGTGGCTCTAGTATGATGACATGGAGGGTACTGTATAGTGGCTCTATTATGATGACATGGAGGTTACTGTAGAGTGGCTCTAGTATGATGACATGGAGGTTATTGTAGAGTGGCTCTAGTATGATGACATGGAGGTTATTGTAGATTGGCTCTAGTATGATGACATGGAGGTTATTGTAGAGTGGATCTAGTATGATGACATGGAGGTTATTGTAGAGTGGCTCAAGTATGATGACGTGGAGGGTACTGTATAGTGGCTCTAGTATGATGACATGGAGGTTACTGTAGAGTGGTTCTAGTTTGATGACATGGAGGGTAATGTATAGTGGCTCCAGTATGATGGCATGGAGGTTATTGTAAAGTGGCTCTAGTATGATGACATAGAGGTTATGAGGGAGAGAAGCTCACTGCAACAAAGTTACTATACAAGTTTCAATATAGACGGATGTAATATGAGGGAGAGAAGCTCACTGCAACAAAGTTACTATACAAGTTTCAATATAGACGGATGTAATATGAGGGAGAGAAGCTCACTGCAACAAAGTTACTATACAAGTTTCAATATAGACGGATGTAATATGAGGAAGAGAAGCTCACTGCAACAAAGTTACCATACAAGTTTCAATATAGACGGATGTAATATGAGGGAGAGAAGCTCACTGCAACAAAGTTACTATACAAGTTTCAATATAGACGGATGTAATATGAGGTACAGTGATGCTTCATATAAATGACAAGAATAATATCTGATAGAAATGAGTGCTATGAAGTACATCAGAAGTAATATAATAAACAAATGTAAAATAAAATAAATAATTAATGAAGCAAAAATCGTAAGCAGTCTAAGATATTATATAGAGTGATGACAGATTAACAACAGTGCTACAGCAATTGACGTGGAAGAAAGATCTATTCTGGTCACCTAGTATGATGACATGGAGGTTATTGTAGAGTGGCTCTAGTATGATGACATGGAGGTTATTGTAGAGTGGCTCTAGTATGATGACATGGAGGGTACTGTATAGTGGCTCTATTATGATGACATGGAGGTTACTGTAGAGTGGCTCTAGTATGATGACATGGAGGTTATTGTAGAGTGGCTCTAGTATGATGACATGGAGGTTATTGTAGATTGGCTCTAGTATGATGACATGGAGGTTATTGTAGAGTGGATCTAGTATGATGACATGGAGGTTATTGTAGAGTGGCTCAAGTATGATGATGTGGAGGGTACTGTATAGTGGCTCTAGTATGATGACATGGAGGTTACTGTAGAGTGGTTCTAGTTTGATGACATGGAGGGTAATGTATAGTGGCTCCAGTATGATGGCATGGAGGTTATTGTAAAGTGGCTCTAGTATGATGACATAGAGGTTATTGTAGAGTGGCTCTAGTATGATCACATGGAGTTTATTGTAGAGTGGCTCTAGTATGATGACATGGAGGTTATTGTACAGTGGCTTTAGTATGATGACATGGAGGTTATTGTAGAGTGGATCTAGTATGATGACATGGAGGTTATTGTAGAGTGGCTCTAGTATGCTGACATGGAGGGTACTGTATCGTGGCTCTAGTATGATGACATGTAGGTTACTGTAGAATGGCTCTAGTATGATGACATGGAGGTTACTGTAGAGTGGCTCTAGTATGATGACATGGAGGTTATTGTACAGTAGCTCTAGTATGATTACATAGAGGTTATTGTAGAGTGGCTCTAGTATAATGACATGGAGGTTACTGTAGAGTGGCTCTAGTATGATGACATGGAGGTTATTGTAGAGTGGCTCTAGTATGATGACATGGAGGTTATTGTAGAATGGCTCTAGTATGATGACATGGAGGGTACTGTATAGTGGCTCTAGTATGATGACATGGAGGTTATTGTAGATTGGCTCTAGTATGATGACATGGAGGTTATTGTAGAGTGGATCTAGTATGATGACATGGAGGTTATTGTAGAGTGGCTCAAGTATGATGACGTGGAGGGTACTGTATAGTGGCTCTAGTATGATAACATGGAGGTTACTGTAGAGTGGTTCTAGTATGATGACATGGAGGGTACTGTAAAGTGGCTCCAGTATGATGACATGGAGGTTATTGTAAAGTGGCTCTAGTATGATGACATGGAGGTTATTGTAGAGTGGCTCTAGTATGATGACATAGAGGTTATTGTAGAGTGGCTCTAGTATGATGACATGGAGGTTATTGTAGAGTGGCTCTAGTATGATGACATGGAGGTTATTGTACAGTGGCTCTAGTATGATGACATGGAGGTTATTGTAGAGTGGCTCAAGTATGATGAAGTGGAGGGTACTGTATAGTGGCTCTAGTATGATGACATGGAGGTTACTGTAGAATTGCTCTAGTATGATGACATAGAGGTTACTGTAGAGTGGCTCTAGTATGATGACATGGAGGTTATTGTAGAGTGGCTCTAGTATGATGACATGGAGGTTATTGTAGATTGGCTCTTGTATGATGACATGGAGGTTATTGTAGAGTGGATCTAGTATGATGACATGGAGGTTATTGTAGAGTGGCTCAAGTATGATGACGTGGAGGGTACTGTATAGTGGCTCTAGTATGATAACATGGAGGTTACTGTAGAGTGGCTCTAGTATGATGACATGGAGGGTACTGTAAAGCGGCTCCAGTATGATGACATGGAGGTTATTGTAAAGTGGCTCTAGTATGATGACAGGGAGGTTATTGTAGAGTGGCTCTAGTATGATGACATAGAGATTATTGTAGAGTGGCTCTAGTATGATGACATGGAGGTTATTGTAGAGTGGCTCTAGTATGATGACATGGAGGTTATTGTACAGTGGCTCTAGTATGATGATATGGAGGTTATTGTAGAGTGGCTCAAGTATGATGAAGTGGAGGGTACTGTATAGTGGCTCTAGTATGATGACATGGAGGTTACTGTAGAATTGCTCTAGTATGATGACATAGAGGTTACTGTAGAGTGGCTCTAGTAGGATGACATGGAGGTTATTGTACAGTAGCTCTAGTATGATTACATAGAGGTTATTGTAGAGTGTCTCTAGTATAATGACATGGAGGTTACTGTAGAGTGGCTCTAGTATGATGACATGAAGGTTATTGTAGAGTGGCTCTAGTATGATGATGTGGAGGTTATTGTACAGTGGCTCTAGTATAATGACATGGAGGTTATTGTAGAGTGGCTCATTTATAAATCTATGCAATCTAGACTTAGAGAGCAACAAGCAAACTAAATGGCATTAGTACCAGTGAAGAAGTGATATGGTATAAAAGGTCCGCATTGCTTTAGGAGCACTGATAGGTATAACTTAACAGTGAGAGCAGCAGAGCAGACAGCTGGAAACAACAGAGACAAAAGTGAAGACATATTAGTGTAAAGCCAAACAGGAGTGTAAATAAAATTGGTACCCTCTAGAACGGTGTGTTCAAAGACACTTATCAGACTGTTGATCCATAAAGATCTTTAGAAGCCTGGCCCTACATTCCCATGAAATGTTTAGTCCTTGTAATTTAACTATGAATAACCCAGAGCAGGCAAACCATTTAAATGTTACCCCTATCCACAAGGCATAGGGGTACTAATGCAGGGGTGAATTTATATTTTCCTTTCAATGTGTTCATGTTATGTTTGAATAAAGTAAGGGATGTCCTTTCTTTTATGTGTAGAGGAAGGCGATTCCCAAGAAGTGATAATCAGTGTGATACATTATCTGTTCCTCCAACATGTTCTACTGATGTTGTAGAACAGATTAAGATCTATATATATATAGTGGCTGTTTATGTCTTGTACATGACTCTGAAAGGTGTGAAATACAAGCTTTTTATCAAAAAAAAGGAAAAAAGCTTTTATTTAAATGCTGCTTAAATATTTTAAGTTAGACTTATAGTGACCTGTGTAATGATATTTTTTGTACTTCTTTCTGCTTTTTTGTCCATGTTTTAGCCAAGTTAGAAGATAATTGTTTGCATGTTTTTAGTTTGTTCTGGGACCTTAGTCTTGTAGTTTCATTTGCAGTTGTGTGAAGATTGTGTATTACTGCCAGATTTTATCATCATTTGTAGATTATACAGCACTTCTATTTCCATAAGTAGAAGTACATGTAAAAGGTAGCTTATTTTGCATTTTGAACACAGATGGCCTTAGTCAATGTTGTAGCTTCTTTCACAGTTGTGGCAGGACTGTGATTTACTGCCAGATTTGAGCTTCCTTTAGTAATTTATTACAGGGTTACTGGTAAATGCCTGCATCGTCTGGTGCCATAGTCTGTGGTAGGACTGCTGTAGTAGCAGTATTATGAATTATGCTTTAGGATTTGTGCATTACTACTTTTTATAGCTGTATATTCCTGTTAAAGTTTCATTCCAGTGCCTTTCTGTTTGCCTTGATACTGTTTTTCCCTTGTTCTTTGAGTCTGTTCCAGCCCCATTGAGACAGTAAGCTAAATGTTTCTGAAATCCTAACCATAGAACTAGAGCTCCAGTTTGAATTTTTCCCCTAACCCTCTCACCCTTTTCTTGTTGTAGTTTTATAAGGCCATGTCTCTGACTTTCACCAGTTATAGTAATCTGATGTCCAAAGTCCCTCCCCTCTTTAATTGCCATTGTCTGTTCTAGAACCTATTTAAGTACTTCCCCACCCATTGTGTTCCACAGATCTATGACTGTGTGCCACCCAGCAAACCAATATTGAACTTGAGTAAACCTCCCATTCAGCAAATTGTTTCCTGATCATTTTCCCAGAGTTTCCATCTGCTTGTTGCCCTTCCTCCACTGTGAGGAGGTCCTGAGTTAATAAGAGATTTTTTTATTGTTTTGGACTACAGTTAACTGTTTAGAGTGCTTCTACTTTAGTTTTGCTTTATTTATTGACTTTTGCCTTTAAGTCATTCTTATGGTCCCTAATATATGAAATTGGCTTGTCAGGGTGGTTTAGGTTTTGTTGCAGCATTATACTCACAAGCAATCTTTCTTGGTGTTATTATATCAAGAGGTTAGCAGTGTCCTGAAAAGAAACAAATGCCCAGAAAGTAAATTTTATCTGTAAAACTCCCCTTAGAAGTGAAACCTGTAACTTAGTATGGCTAAAAGAAAGCCATCACACAGAGACAAGCTTACAGAGGCTAGTTTGCACATTAAACAGCTCTATTATCAAATCATAGCACAGTCTAACCTAGTACAGTGCCAAGCCCCAGAGACCATAGGATCATAGGATCATAAGCAGTTACTAGGCTAATGGCCCTGGGGCCCTTACTAGCCTAGCCAAGTAATTATCCCCAAAAAGAAACCTCAGTCAGCACCTGTTATCCCTGTCAATGAGGGACACGGGTGGAACCCCTGGGACAAATTTATGGTTTCTTATCCACTCATCAAGGTTGCGCTTGAAGAGAGGTGCAGCAAGGTGCTCTGCTTGACATGTATGGGAAGTATATTCCAGAGACAGGGTAGCCTCTGGGAGACAAACCTGTCTCTCCAGCAGGTTTTGTTGATGTTGCATATTAGATTTAGGCCTTTCAAGTGGGTAATGCATGAGGAGTTAGACTTATGGATATGGCGCATCTCTAGTAGGGTAGGGTCCAATGTTACCTTGTAGGTGAGACACAGATCACCTCTGAGCAATCCATATGATACCAAGCAGAGTGATAGTGATTTGAGCCGGTCCGCATAGGACAGGTGTTGAAGGCCATGGCTTCTCCTTGTGTGGTATTTCTGTGGCCTTTGCAGTTGGTGCAGGTGTTTGGAGAGGTTCATACCAAATGGGATGTTATACTCAATTATTGGCCTAATAAGGGAGGAGTACAGAGAGGTAATAACCTCCTTTTTTCTTGATGCAATCCCTTTATTTATGAGCTGAACCAAGAAAAAGGCTTTTCTGACTACTGCTACTACCTGATGGTTGAATGTGAGATTGTTATCAACCTGAGTACCCAGGTCTCTCATCACAGGTTGTGTGCTTAGGGGGTTGCCATTGATGGTGCATTCACAGACACAAGTGCACACACACACACACACACACACACACACACACACACACACACACACACACACACACACACACACACACATGTCCTCTAGTTACAGTCAATTTACAAAGACCGCCAAATTAAGTTACTCTATTTTTTTTGTTTATACGTTTATACCTGTCTGAGTCTCAGTGCTTCACATCCACATGAGGTCTACATGCATTCTCCGACACCCCCAGCCTTTATCCAGTGTTGCTGACAATAGTCATGGATCTTAAGGGCATCCTTGGCGCTTGGCTGTCTGTTCTTCTATCCAGTGTTTTTTTTTTTTTTTTACATACCCTATGTACTCTTTCCCTTTTCCCACACTCACTGGTTGTGTATGAGGACAAATCCCCTCTTTGAACCCCATGCCTTAGGCAGCATCACAAGTATTCTCCCCCAGGATGGGGCACACCCTTCACTCCCTGCCACTCCATCAGTTGCCCAAGCCAATAATCGAATCTAAAGAACATAGTTAGCAAATAAAGCTAATATGTCTTTGGTTATGTTAAAAATTTAAGGAAAAACACTTTTACATCTACTAAAGTAGCTTATGAACATGGGTTAATAACTGCAGCTAAAGGCAATTAAAAATCTTTCTTTAGTTATGTTAAGAAACTAAGGAATAACACCCACCAAAGGAAATATCCGTATAACCCAGTCAATTACCTGCAGTAGCCCACCCAAATACAGGCCTGGACAACATGGATATGCAATTTCCAAATGTCTCCGTAGCTAGCTTGGTAGATACGGACATCCTGAAACAATGTAATAAATTGTCTCATCTTCACAGACAGCTATTTAATCCTTAAAAAAAAACAAGCACACTCTGTGAGAGATGCACATACGCAATTTCACTGGAGGGAAAAATCTCACATACAAACAAGGTTGTCAAGAACACACATGCTACATACACTACAGAGAGTCCACTGCACAAAAATAGATCAACCTATACTGAGGCACTAAAAAGCAAACTTCCAAAACTCAAAGACCTCTTAGGGCAATAGACCAAATTGTACCTGACAACATGGGGAATCCAGTTTCATTGGAGTTAGAACGTTTAGAATTAATATGACAGTTGAACACCAATTCAGGGCAGTATCCAGGTCTAAATGAAAGATGCTCTATTGTATGTATCCTGAAATTAAAAAGCCTTACTAGATAGTGTTTTATGTACAGAATTTATGTAAAGTATGCATTAATTGTATACAAGATCTTAAATATCAACAATAGTTTGTACGAACATGGGTTCACCATGTCATTTTAGTATTTTAGATATTTTGTACTTATAAAGTACAACAACCTTTGTAGGTATTTTATGGTATATAAGTATATCTATTATTATTTTTTCTGTAGGGTTAGGGTTTGAGTTTTGCATGTGGGTGCATCTATATGTGTTGGAGACACTTTTGTAGTCTTTAGTAACTAGTTTTTATGAGTGCTACTTTTCATCCAGTTGTTAAGGAGAATGAAATTAACTGTTTAATTAACACTGGTTAATTGCCTGACTAATTAACTGCTGCTCATTGGCTACTTAAAGGCATGCGCCCAATGCTATATTTATCTGAAGAAGTCACAGTATTCACTGCGATGAAAAGCGCTTCATATTTAGGATTAAACTGCTTGTTTTTACGTTTTGCGTTTGGTGCCTTCCTTCCTGCAACCAGTTTTCAGTTCTGTGTTCTTTCACTGGCTTGTGTTTTTTCACTCATCAAAATCAACACAAAACACCACACATATACCTACACCCAGTAGAGCCCCAAAAGCAAAGCGCATAAGGCAAGCCAACACAATGCACAGGTCTCTTGTCATAGGAGACTCCACTGTACAACACACAGATTCCCCACTCACCAGGCTGAACAAGGAGAAGATAGCAGTTTGAATCCGAGATCCGCCAAGTTATGCACACACTCAAGTCACTGCACCACAGGTACCAGTACAATTCTCTCATAGTCCATGTGGACATTAATAACTTGACATGTACTTCCCTGGACTATATGAAGAAGGATATTATTGATCTTTCTGAATATGTACCTCAGGCAGGTATGTGCTTTGCATTGAGCAACATTTTTCCTTCACCAAGGATGATGTCACAGTATGAACAAAAGATGATTGATTTCAATAAATGACTGTGTCTCTGATGTCTTTTCTGGAGGATTCAATATTTATCAGCATGGGAGGACATGGTTACCAGACTATGTTGCTTTACAAGGAATGGTCTGCACCTGTCTACCCTTGGCTTCCAAATATTGATTAAAACTTTATCAACCCGTTAGAGACTTTTTTAGGCAATGCCAAACTGACAAACCTACTTGTTGTTGTGTCTTTCGGCTTTTCGCGGTTTGGGGTCACCACAGTGGAACTCCGGTCTGCTAATGATTGGCAGTTGATTTTTACATGCTGAGTTGCCAGCCCTAACGCACAATCTTCAACGAAGGTATGCCCATTCACTCATGTCTCCACGCAGAAGACGCTCTAGCTGAGAGTCGAACCAGTCAGCGTCTTACTGTGAGACAACAACACTACAGCAACAAACCTACTGATGTAGCAAATGAAACCCAAAGAAACCTACAGGTGATACCCTCACTGCTAGGAGCCTAAACAAGCAACTCCATACCCTACAAGCTGTCATTATTCTGGAGATTATAGATGTCTATGCCATTAGTGAGATGAAAGTGCTTCTACAGTGCAAGGCTTTATTTCTTTCCACACATTTAGACCATCAACTGCACAGACAGAGGCAAATGGTGGAGATTCTCAATCTATATTAGCAGCAAGCATAACTCTATGGTGGATTAAGAAGTTGGTGCCCTGGAATTTATCCATGTGCAAATCAGTATAGAAGAAGCCCCATACCATATCCTAACAAGATATAGGTCATCTCTATGTCACTATAATCCCATAACTCATATCTAGATCTACTGGAGATACTCACCATTAAACCAATGAGACAATGGATGAGGGAAAAATGGTACATACTGCCTCTGCGCACCTAGCTAAGGTATTTAATACAATACCATACTCAGATATATTAGAAAAACTCACCAAGCTAGGCAGAAACACCTACATAACTTGCTGGTTGCCAGATGGCTCACAGACAGGACCCAGGAAGTCAGGATAAGAGAGTGGTCACCAGAGGGGTGCCTCAGGGCTCCATGCTGAGACTAGTCCTATTTGTTATCGATTTCTAGGTCAGCCTTTGGCTTAAAAATTTTGCAGATGACTGCAAATTGGGAGCTATCACAGTTTCCCCCGTGACATAAACATCTTACAAGATGGTCTAACACAGGCAAATACTGGTGCCAAAGTCATGGACTAAAACGCAATGCCAAGAAATGCATTATAGTGCCTTTTGGGAAAATTGACACCACGGCTAATTATTTCATCGATAAGGTACCCCCTAAGAATTGACTCAGTAGTCAGGGATCTGGAAACATGTGTAGGCAGTAATCTGGGCTTTGACCAACATGTGGTCAAGATAGTAAGAAAATCAATCTATGTTACCCAACTTTTTAAGTAAGGGCAAAGGCCATCCAGCCATTTATTTGGCCCTTATCAGAACCATCATTGAGTATAATGCTCCCTTTGGCATGTAAGTGACCAGAGATATGCAACAGTTGAAATGGCCACAAAGATTCCTTACCAGGAGACTCCAGGGTATAAACAAATTGTCCTATACAGATTGCCTTCTTAAAGTCCTGTCTTTATACTTTGTCTCCTACAAGTTACCGAGAGGCAATCTATGCCAATCATACAAGGCATCCTCAGATCCAGCGCTGGTGGACCTTTTGCACATTTGCAAAACAAAAAGCATCAGAACTACTAGACCAAAGGATTTAAATTTTTCTTATGACATAAATAAGACATGTTTGAGATAGATATATGCCTCAGAGGATCCCCACGCTCTGGGATAGGCTCCTCATTTACATGAAGCAGAGTTCATCCCTAACCCTATTTAGGAGTAAACATGACCAATGGAAAGGAAATCATAATGTCACCTTGGGCCTGGCACCCATGTCTCTGATAGAAAGAGACAGACAGTAATGTCCAAACTAACATACCCCCCACGTTACCTCTCAAAATGTCCTAACATACATCTTCCTAATAAATGCCCATTATACATAGGGACACGAGTGGGTTGGATTACATGTCTAGGCTTGTGAAGACCCTGGTGGTCATTAGACTAGTATATACCTGTGAACCTATGGACATATGGACAACTGGGCTTGCAGATATGCAATAGATCTGAGAAGACAGGATCTGCTGAGGCTCTGTAAATGAGGCAGAGATTTCACTCAGTACTCGGTATGATACTGAAAAGAGGGACAAGGCTTTAAGATGGTGAAAATTGTTTTTATGATTTAGGTTCTTGACTTTCTCAGTGAGAGAGCATTGTGGCCATTCAGATTTTATTAATTGTTTGGTCAGGTACATACTAAAGAGGGACATTATACCGAATGACTGATCTAATAAGTGACAAATATAGTGGAATGATTACATTCCTGGGTCTAGTTACCATACCCTTATCACATTCCTGGGTATAGATGCCATACCCTTATCACATTCCTGGGTCTAGATGCCATACCCTTATCACATTCCTGGGTCTAGATGCCATACCCTTACCACCACTAAGCCATGCCAGATATTAACATTCCGGGGTCTAGATGCCATACCCTTATCACATTCCGGGGTCTAGATGCCATACCCTTATCACATTCCGGGGTCTGGATGCCATACCCTTATCACATTCCTGGGTCTAGATGACATACCCTTATCACATTCCGGGGTCTGGATGCCATACCCTTATCACATTCTGGGGTCTGGATGCCATACCCTTATCACATTCCGGGGTCTAGATGCCATACCCTTATCACATTCCGGGGTCTAGATGCCATACCCTTATCACATTCCAGGGTCTAGATGCCATACCCTTATCACATTCCAGGGTCTAGATGCTATACCCTTATCACATTCCGGGGTCTAGATGCCATACCCTTATCACATTCCGGGGTCTAGATGCCATGCCCTTATCACATTCCGGGGTCTGGATGACATACCCTTATCACATTCCTGGGTCTAGAGGAAATACCCTTATCACATTCCGGGGTCTGGATGCCATGCCCTTATCACATTCCGGGGTCTGGATGCCATACCCGTATCCCATTCCGGGGTCTGGATGCCATACCCTTATCACATTCTGGGGTCTGGATGCCATACCCTTATCCCATTCCGGGGTCTAGATGCCATACCCTTATCACATTCCGGGGTCTAGATGCCATGCCCTTATCACATTCTGGGGTCTAGATGCCATACCCTTATCACATTCCGGGGTCTAGATGCCATACCCTTATCACATTCCGGGGTCTAGATGCCATACCCTTATCACATTCTGGGGTCTAAATGCCATACCCTTATCACATTCCAAGGTCTAGATGCCATACCCTTAACACATTCCAGGGTCTAGATGCTATACCCTTATCACATTCCGGGGTCTGGATGCCATACCCTTATCACATTCCGGGGTCTAGATGCCATACCCTTATCACATTCCAGGGTCTGGATGCCATACCCTTATCACATTCCAGGGTCTAGATGCCATACCCTTACTAATAAGCTGCTCAATGAAAAAGGATTTTCTTACGATAATGAATACATGGTGATTGAAGGACAGTTTGCTGTCTGCATAGGTTCTGAGGTCCCTAACTACTGGATTGATTTTCAGGGGTGTGTTGTCAATGTAATAGTTACAGAGGATGTCATGCTCGTTGAAGGTGTCTATTATACATTTTTTTAGCATTTAGTTTTAGTCCATAGTTATGACACCAGCTATTTGTTTGGGAAAGGCTCTCTTGGAGGATTTGGGTATCCCCTGGAGAGATTATAAGGGCACCAAGTTTAAAGTTATTTGCAGACTTGGTCAGCTATGAACCCTTAACATTAGCTTTGATTTCCAATAAGTAAATGCTAAAGATGAGTGTCTTAAGGACCGAACCCTGGGGAGCATCACTAGAAACAAGTCTTTTGAAGGAGGTAGAACCACCTATCCTAATTTTCTGGATTCTTTTTGTGAGCCAGTGAGTTACATAACAATTCTGTTTGTTAACTAATTTTAGCCACTGGACACACAGTCTTGTTTCAAGGGCAAACTGAGAACAATGTTTGGTTAAGTGACTTGCTCAAAATAATACAGGAGGCAAACAAGGGCTGGGGGAATCAAACCCTGTACCACAAGAACTACAGCTTAGGGATTAACATTTAGCTGGGAGAGTTTATTAGCAGTACTTGGGTGTGGGATAATGTCAAATGCCTTTGTTAGGTCTAAATATGTAGCGTGTAATGATTTTTCCTCAGCCATTATTTCAGTACCCTTTTAGAAGATGGCAACTAAATTAAGCAGGCAGGCTTGGCCCTTGACAAAGCCAAACTGTCTTGGGTCAAGAATTTGTAGATGACCTGTGTCTTTATTTATTAATTCCATATTGATTCTCTTCATAGTCTTACAGATGGGTCTGCTCAAGGATATGGGTCCATAATTACCCGAGTCTGCTGACACCCCACCTTTGTGCAGAGGGATGCTTCTTGTTTCATCCATTCATCCAGTACAAAACCTGTTTCGAGGTTGCTGTTGAACAGCCTGTATAGAAGAATGAGAAGAGGAGGTTAAAAAAGATTGGGAAGAGAGAATGACAAGGCAACGTACAGAGAAATAACAGGAGGATATCTGTATAGTTTCCTTGTATGCAGCAAAAGCCAGAAGGTTTAGGATTTTTGCTTTGAATTGTTTACATGAGGATTTGTATACCCCGAGCAGAGTATAGGTAGCACATGCTGAAGCTATGATGGGAAAGAAAGAGGTAATTGGGAACATGTCATTTAGGAATGTAACGAGTTGACAGATTTTTAAAAATTTCCTACAGAATACTTTGCACAACTGGTCATAACTAAGAAAATTATTCATTTGAGCTGGGATGTAGAATCTGAATTGCCCAAACATAGTAAGACCTTGCTAATTTGAATGGCATTGGTAAAAAAAGCAATTACTTGACAATAGAAATCAAAATCTAAACTACATATAACTGAAGTACTGAATATCATAAAGGAGATACAAAAATGGAAACCGGGTCTTGGAAAAGGGAAGGATCAAATTGCATGGAAATAAATGGAATTTGTGGGAACAAAACATGCAAAATAATGTTCAGGAGGAGGAGAGAGGTTTAAAGGAAGGCAGCGATCATTTTAATGCCGGAGTGAATGATAACTGATAAAATGTATACCGAATGAAAATAACTAAGGAAATGTTATTATGATTTGTTTTATTTTCTATCACTACATACACCCCTATGTCACTTTTTACAAAATATCAAGCTTAATAATGAAGTTGAAAAATGTGCAAAACGTTGCAGGACAACCATTTTAGTGGAGGCAGTTGTAATTTAGCATATAATAGTGATACTAAGTGGATAGTGCATAAGGAATACTTCATAGATATTACATAATGGAAAGCAGAAGGCAGACGTGAATAGTACAGTTGAAATTATACGGTTCCAGCACTGAGCCATTCTCTCAGCTTTATAGAAGCAGACAGCACAGGCATATGACTCTCTGGGCCTCATCACTCGGGTATGATTAAAACCAGGCAGTTGCACTCTGTATTCACACCTCATAGCCTTCACAGGTGATGTGCTAGAAGGTATCAAAAACTTTCAATATGTTTAAAAAAAGTACACCACATGCTTCTTCAGACACTGGCCTTTTCTGAATGCTATCATAAAGTGTTTTGTTGTCAGCACCACAAAGTGATGGTTGGGGCGAACCTTTCTATGTCAGGGTATTATCATGGAGGGGTAATATGGCAACAGTCACTGTCAGGATTTTGGGTCATGGAAATTTTCCCATAAGAAGAGATTTATATCTGCAAGGACAGCATAAGTAGAAAAGCGCCAGTGAGGCTGTATAAACCAAAACACCTCCATGGGCCCGGGAGACATTATTAGTTAATTTAAAAATGATGTCTTTCCTTTTTAAATAACTCCATTGCATGGTGGTACTCTTTCCTCATGTCTTTGCATTGATTTATGTTAGTGACAACAGCTGTGTGACATATCATGTATATACATATTGACTTTGACACATATGCAGTGCATGTGAGAACTGATTGTGTGCCCCTTGAAGCATTCCACACATTGTCTGACTTGAGTTCAAAAAACACTGTAAACATAAACATTGGTGTCTGGGCATGTCATTAACTGGGTTTCATATCTTCAGTTTTTATGCTTTTGACATGTAATTTTACTGTACTTGGTACTGATTTTTAAATCATGTCAAATGTGCTGTATGTAAATAATTTTTTTTTTTTTTTTTTTTAAGAAACTCCTTTTATTCAGTTTGCTATATTTCACAGCCATTTGAGAAGCGTTGTATTTACACCTGGTAAGAAGTTCAGGGAACAAAGTCACTGTATCGGGGATGGGCAGGGGACTTTTTCAGTGGGGGGCTTTGCTCCCCCCACACAAAATAATTATTAAGAATATTCTTTGATGCTATTCAGTTATGTAGCCTTAGTTCATAGGTTCATACTAGGCTATCTGCCCTGGGGCATTTATAAGCCTAGCCCGATTGTGTTTGACTTACGCCACCCCTTGATTTGAGTATACTGTGCCCTTTTTAAAGTTTAGTTTACTGTGCCTCTGTCTATAGGTTCATAGGTTCATACTACTGAAAGGCATTTGTGTGTCAGACTTTTGAGGTGTCACATCAGGAACCTAACAGTTCATTGACAAGTACATTTGTGAACACACAAATCACTGACCTAACTACAATGATCCATAAAGGATCAAAAAACACAAAAACACATTGTTTTTGCAGAGGGGGCAAGCCTCCCCATCCTGTGCTTCTACTATATACCAGCTTTGAGACTATACTACAGTAGGAAAGGGGCGTGTTCCCTGATTCCCCTGCACTGTGATCTTTTTACTACAAATGCCAGTACTTTTTGCTCAGATGCTTTGGCTACATCATCGATGAGACACATACATTGACAAAACTATATACATCTGTCACATCATATTAACGTGCGATTGCTGTTTAGTTTAGTCATAATGTTTTTGTTTTTTTTTGTTTTTTTTAATTTATTTATTTTTTTATTATAAGATTGCCTGGAATTCTTCCTAGGGGTTAAGACTTAGTTCAGGTGAAATAAAACAGTATTGATATGTGAGCACTCACCGTATTACACAATCTCAGAAATAGGGTCTTGATATGGGCCCCCTTTTACTTGCTCTTTAACTCTACCGCTCTGACTGTAGCTTTTCCATTGGTGGCTTCATACCTCTATATGCAATCTGAAAGGAGAAAAATCACTAGTCGGGAGTTATGGAAAAAATCTTATTAATTTCTTATTATTTTAGGAATGTCTCCTGGGTTACTAGAAGGAGGAATTGGAGTCTGTGGCAAATGTAAGACTCCTTAACCCAGGTACAAGAGCTATCACTATCGCCATAGGTAAAAATGGGGAGGGGTCACCACCCCATGGAGTATGGCAACTAATACTTTTAGGTAAGAGAAAAACAAGAGTGAAATTTTCACCAAATCTGTCAGCTAGCATTTTTGCTATCTCTGCGGGTCAGTGTGTGTGATACCGTTAGTCACTAGTTTGGCACATGCTTGGGTCCTACCTTTTAAGTTACACATGTAGCTGTAAAAGGCCTTATGATTATCCTTGGCTGTGATTGCTAAGTTTTTCTAAAAGAAGCCCTTAGAGGATTTGACATGTGTTATTTGCCTGTTGAGGTGAGGACGGTGCTTTTCCATTGTTGGGGCTTCACCTTGTTTTTTTTAGACAGCAACTTTTTGCATTTGTTGTAAAGTTTGTTGATACTGAATGACCACCAGGGTGGCATGTTTTTTACTTGTGGAGAAGAGACATTTTTTTAAACTTAAATTCTATAAAACAAACCAAAGTCGTGCACTGCTGCTTAAAGGTCCAAACCCAGAAACAAAATATAATCCACAGAAGAAACAAGAAAGGACCACCAAGCTACTGAAAATGAACTTATTTTATTCACGAACAAGACAGGATAATCGCTTTCACGTGTATAAACACACTTCTTCAGATCTCAAATACCAATTCTTTTCATCATCTTAAATGGTGCAAATCCTGCAACTAATTCATCAATTAAAAACATCTAAATTGATTTAATCTAAAATGATCAATTATACAAAACAATTACAACTAGAATTCATAATCCATTAAAATCACATATATATAAAAAACATTCAAAATATTCACAATACATAGCAGCTACCATGAGTTGTATAATAAAATAAAATAAAACATATACTTTAATGCAACTTATTAATTTATTTATTTCAGAGGTCGCGCCTCCAATGCTGGTCCTATGCTTACGTAATTGTTCAGACCAGGCTGAACATGTGCTCGTAACTTAAAGATCCACTTCAGTTCTACTAACTCAGGGTGATTATCCTGATTCGCCCTCTTTTATTCACAACAACAATTTGCAAGAATATAAAGTTGAAACTATGTGTATTGAACTGTGCAACACGTTTAGCTAACGCATTCTGTGGATTCAAATTTCTGATATCATAAAGATGGTTATATACTCTGTCTCTTAACCTCCTTGTAGTTTTGCCAACATAGAAACAGTAGCAACAATTGCACCTTGCAAGATATACTAGATTAGTACCATTGCAAGTAGCACAAAACCTGGGAATAAATATAAAATCCAGACTTGGATGGCAAAATACCTGTATAGTGGATATCACTTGGCACATATTACAGTGCCCACAGGGGAACGTACCAGTTCTTAGACCCTCAGTGATATCACTTGAAATGACCCTAATGCTTCTAGTGTCACCTTTACGAAGAAGCCGCTTTAAATTTTTATTATTCTTGTATACAAAGCATGGTGCTTTGCCACCTATTTCAATAGTGGCTGGATCTATCATAAGAGCATGCCAGTTTCTTCGAATAATTTCTGTTAAATAAATATTATCATTAGCATACGTGGTAGTAAAACAAAGGTTACTGCCTTTGTTATTCTTATTAAAGTGTTTATTCCCTCCCTTCATTAATGGACCTTCACTAAACACTTCATTTCTCATCCTATCAAGTATAGACCTACTGTAGCCTCTATCTAAAAACAAACTATCCAAATAGTCTAACTGCCTTATCAAATCACTCGTTTTTTTACAAATTCTTTTCATCCTACAATATTGCCCTTTCATGATATTGGGAAAAATAAATCTGGGATACATGCTTCCAAACTCTAGTAGGGTGTTCTTCCAACATGTTTTTTTTTTATATAAGCCCGTAGACAAAATTCCTGAGTCATCTTGATATATAATTATATCAACTTAATCCACGCAGGACCGGGAGAAAGTCATTGTGAACCTTAAAAAGTCAGTTGTACTTTCTAAATAGGTAATAAAATATTTTAAATCAGACCATTCTCCATCCCATACCAGTAAGATATCATCCACGAACCTCCTGTACAGCCAGACTTGTGGATAATAGGGACAATCAAACAGATGTCTCTTCTCCCAGTGATAAACCACTAGGTTAGCGTAGGAATTTGCGCATGGGGTGCCCATTGCGACACCCCATCGCTGTAGATAAAGTTGACCATCAAACATAAAAATGTTGTTGGTAAGCACCATGTCTAATAGTGTACACAATAACAAGGCATCATTATTATCAGTACCCCCCGATTCATTCAGAATCTCCCCAACTGCCTCCAAGCCATATTCATTAGGTAATGAGGTAAACAGATTCTTCACATCTAATGTTACCAAGATGCATCCTAGGATTAATGATTCTCTTGTATAAGAATCTAAATCATTGAGCAGCTGTATGGTATCCTTCAAAATAGTGGGTATACCCGTAACTATAGATCCTAGTTTAGATTCTATAAACACAGACATCGTTTCAGTCACCCACCTCTCACCAGAGACAATAGGCCTCATTGGAGGCGAACATAGAGACTTGTGTATTTTTGGCAGACCCTTTCTGTGTGGAATAAGAGGATGTTCAACGGACAAATAACAATACAACTCATGGTCTATCTGTCTACACATTAATAGATCATAAAGACTATCACAAACCTGTCTTAAAATGTTCGTGGAACATGTACTATCAATAATAGCATAAGTAGCTGAATCCTGTAGCATTTCTAGCATCGCATTGATATAGTCCTCATAATTCATCAAAACAATGCCCCCTCCCTTGTCTGTGGGTCTAACAGCTAATTTAGCATTATTCTGTAGACATCGTAAAGCTTCACGTTCTTTAACATTTAAATGAAAATAAGAACATTTATGCAAATTCTTATCAAAAAATTGTTTATGTATATCACATTCACACATTTTTATAAAACATTCTATGTGTGCAGGTAGAATAGGGTTATATAGGCTCTTACATTTAAAGCCAAAACCATGTCCTTAATCTTTTATAGAATCAGTCTTATGTAGCAAATTAAGGGCAAGATTTCATCCAAATAACTTCAAATCAACAAGTAAAGCAGTTACATCAGTACCTTTGTTTAGAAGGAATAAAGGATAATCCTTTATTCAATAATGAGGCTGAATGCCTGTTGAGGCTGAGGAGGGTGCTTTTCCATTGTTGGGACCTCGCCTTAGTTTTCTTAGACAGCAACTTTTTGCATTTGTTGTAAAGTTTGTTGATGCTGAATGTCCACCAGGGTGGCATGTTTTTTTACTTGCGGAGAAGAGACATTTTTTTAAACTTAAATTCTGGCTATTTGAAATATCTAGACTGTTATATGATATGAAGCATATTTACTCTCAGTTGACACGTTCAGGAAGATTTTTTTCAGCTTTGATCTCCTAAACAGCGATACACGGTTTTCTAACCTTCCTTTAAATCATCAAACTTTAAAAATTGGGCAGCACAGTGGTGCAGTGGTTAACGTTGTCGCCTCACAGCAAGAGGTTCTCCGGTTCGATTCCTGGCTGGGGTGCCTTCTGTGTGGAGTTTGCATGTTCTCCCTGTGTTCGCGTGGGTTTCCTCCAGGTACTCCGGTTTCCTCCCACATTCCAAAGACATGCATCTGGAGCATTTCTCCCCGGGCCTCCACTGAAAACAGGCTCTGTGGAACCTAGTCGGACTTTCCCAGTCAACAAATGTTAAATAAATAAATAAATAAAAATTAAAAAAAAGTAAAAAACTCCTTAAATAATGAGTGAACTTTGCTCCTTTACTTTAGTTCTTTATTTGTATGTGTAATGTAATGTCTTCTTTCATTTTTTTGAAGATTTCCCCTTCAGTAATATATTGCTAAATGCATTTCTTTTGCACATGGTTAAGTACGTTTATGCAGACTACTTGACTGACATTTTTTATGTTGCATTTATTTAATTTTTTTTATCATCTTTTTTGTCTTAGCCTTACAACAAGCTATTTTGAATTTCTCTAGCTACACAACGATTTTAAACTCATTGCTAAGCTAGTAAACACCTAGTTGCTTGTTTGTCTTTTTTTTGTGATGATTAGCACAGACAGATATGCAGTAATCTGGACACGGTCATGCGTTTTACGGAATACATTTATGTTATATCCTTTTGCAGAGTGTCTCTACAATGCATCCCTGCATTACATTTGTTTTCTTACCATTGATCCTGCTGGGAGGCTGGCATAAAGGTTAAGTTGTTAACCTTAATAACACAAGATGCAGGGTGTGATTCTCACATGGTGTAATTAGCTAGGCTTAAAATGACCCACAGGGTAATCCGTCAGTACTAATCTATGAACCTGTACATCTTGTGTTCTGGTCCATATCTCTGTAGAGCATGCTGTAACAGTGGGCATTTATACCGCTGTAGGCAAAATGGCTTAAAACCTTTCTGAGCATTATGATGTCCCCACCTACTTGGCAAAGTATTTTAACCCCAGGCCATTGTGCGTGGAAGAGACATGCTGGCATGCTCCTAGGGACACAAGCATTGAAGGGGCATTCCACTTTAGAACAGTGCTATAATGATATTATTAAAATGGCAGAACAAAAAACAATCAGATACAACTTTGTTTAACTTGATTTTGCGCTGTGTTTCTATTTTTACAAAAATCACAGAAATGCAGACATATGAACCTCGCAGGAGTGAACTCCTAAATTTTAGAATCAGTTATGTTTTTCTTACACTAAAAAAAATAATAAGTGATAATTTCTAGTGGGCTGAAGTCCTGAAGCTTTCAGATTTTGGCATTATCCTAATTATTGCCTGCCAGGCATATGCTCTTTGTACTTGCAAGGCAGATTTGTGTATATCTCGCTTATGGTTTTCTTTTTCATTTAAAATGTAAGAGCCATCGGATGAAAATGGCAGGTACATTGTTAAGAGTATGTAGGCATCATTTAGAAGTTTGTATTCATTTTTAAAAGGTATGGCAAGTCAAGGGACACCAAAATCAAGGGTGAGGGGAGGAAATCAATGTTTTGATACATTCCTGGCTATTTAATACGTCTCTTATAATTTTGATCCTATACCATGAAAGATAAAGGAATTGTTCCTCTAATATATCATGTTAGAAATTATAGGGAAAAATGCAATTTATCCAACTAATCAGCTAGTTATATCTCTCAATGTGAGTGTTTGTGCAGCAACAATCATAAAATACAGTGAAAAGTGAAAAAAAATGAAGGCTGAGAAAACCCCAATGAATATGGCAGTATGATTTATTACAGGGTACAAGAAAAACAACAGCAGATAAACACAGCGGTGCTGGTCTGGTCAGCAGGGAACCTGACTATGAGGTGTACCCCAGGCTGTCTAGGTGGTCTGGTGTATTGATCCAGCTGTTTATGTTCCTTCAGTCCTGCAGTGCTGGACTTTCAAAACCTGCTTATTTTTCTCAAACTTGGGCATTTGGGACTTATAAGGTTAACTGGTTTGCAGACATTAAGACTGCAGTGATTTATGCTGAACTCAGAGCACAGAGTTTAGGGCATAGCCCTTGGTGTGTTTCACTATTAGGCAACTTAAGTCTGGCAGGCAAAATCCTTCTATTTCAGGTTGCTCCAAGTGAGTACATCTGTCACTGTGATAAGCTGTCATGGAAAGACAAACCTATGCAATTCTGCCTGGTTCAGCCCACCAAAAGCTGATTTTTTTATAGGCACATTTTCTATCACAGCAACAGATAAACAAGGTGCTTGTAGATAGCTTGTTTATGGATAGTTAACGGAACAAAAAGAACTGTGTTTTGTTTTTACATGTGAGTAAGAAGAATTGGTTATGTAAGCTTTTAAAGTCACAATAATCTCTTTATCAGAACACATTATAATATAGTGGCAGAAAATTATATACAACAATGATTATTAAGTGAAACAGGAAGATCCATAAAGCTGCAAATAAACCTTTGTGTAGACACTTGTCAGTTCTGCTAATCTGACAGCATCCCAGCAATTGAAAGTGGAAGTGAAAAGCTATAGAAAGAAAACAATCCCTGCTCTACCAGAGGATGACATTTAAAAACACTTTTAAAATGACTTGATTACATAGATAAGCTAGGAAATTTTTAGATCACGTGATTATAAATCCTTATTGAAATACTAGAATATTTTTCTGAGAACAAACTGTTGTTTATAAACGTATATATACATCCATATAACACCAAGAATACATACATTGCTTACAGCATTACCATTAACTTTTTATATACAATATCTTGTTTAAAATGTAATGCATTTGGGAGCTCTATCTGAATGGACATCTCCCTGGAAAGATAGCCCTTAAGGTAAACTCTCTGAAGAGTTAGCCCCCAAAATATTTTTAAACCATGCTGCTTCTACTACAAGGCTGTAGTTGCGCAAGCCATATTTTATTTATTAATTATCTATTTATTTATTTATTATCTGGGGTAGCACTTATCCACATAACTGCTTTATGTTTTACTGATTTTCCCAGGCTATTTAGTGGGTGTGCATTCAGGAAAATTGCCTTTGGAGTAACAGTAGTGTCAGTTAGATGTTGTAATGGATCTGATAAATACAGTGTAACTGCATTATTTGCAAAGACTCAAACTGCTGAATAAAATCACAATAACACCAAGGCTAAAGCATGAATGATTCATGTTATACTGGTTACTATCATATGTTTTTATTTAACACCAACAGTACTGCTGTATTTTTATTAGAACTGCACAAACCAAATTTTATTAGGATTGCATCGGTTATTTTACTGAAAGTTCCTGAGTGCACAGCTGTGTATTTAATTATGCAGATTACATCCATATACCACAGCCATACTTCCAGTGTCAAGTCGCATTCAACTCCTACAGTGACCCTCATGAGTAACCGTCATCCACAGAGTTTATTAGTTAAGTTGAGGGGGTCTATATTAGATACTCGAAGTTACTAAACTTCGAATACGATATGGTGTCTTCGAATATGATATGATCACACCATATCGTCGAAGTCCAGTAACATCCAATACCTAATAAACACATTAAAAAAGTCAAAAAACAGAATTACTTGCTTTAAGCAGGGGAGCAAGCCCCCCTGCACCCCCCACACTCCCGCTACTTAAATATTCCAACTCCGAGACCGCACTACATTGAAGTAAATGGAAATCTCCCCTTACAGAGATTTCCGTTTGCCTCTTCGATGTTCTGCGGTTTTGCCGTTTACGTGTCGACAATGTCAGATTTGACATTGTGATCATTCGCGGATCTAATATAGACCCAGGTTGAGAACCAAAGGGGATTACCAGCCCTTTCTTCTTTGCCTCAAAAACACACACACAGACACACACATAGTATACACATCTATGGGCAATTTAGAGTTCCAATCCATGTACCTCACCTCTTTTGTAATCAGAAGGTTCATAGGAAGTTACTAGGCTAATGGCCCAAGAGCCCTTAAAAGTCTCGAGTTGCCCCAATCGTCAGAGGTTAAGTGACTGAAGTTTGCAGAGGTAAAGGTCTATGGCAGTTAATACTGACTTCTTCTGCCCAAGAGGGACATGGGCACCACCACAGAAGTGAATTTGCAGTCACCCATATATTGATCAAAGCTGCATTTGAAGAGGGTCAGGGAGGGGCTCTGTTTCACGTGAATTTAAACCTTGTTCTAGAGAAGTGGCAGTCTCTGGGAAATGTATCAATCTCTCCAGCATGACCTGTTCATGTCACAGGCTAGGTTAAGACCCCGGAGTGAGTGACCTTCCTGCAGTTTGATTTACAAATCTGTAGCATGTCCATCAGGGCCAGGTCAGAGACTGCCCTGTAAGCCAGACATAGGTCACCTGTAGCAACCGGTAGGAGACAGAATATAGTGATAGACCTTTCAGTCTTTTCATGTAAGACTTGTTTTGTGTACCCTGTAATTTCTTGGTAAGAAACCTCTGTGGTCTGTCCAGTTGTTGCAGTTGTCTAGTGAGGTAAATGCAAAAAGGAGCATTGTACTCAATTATTGGCCTGATATGAGCCAAGTATAATGGAATTATAACATCCTTAAGTAAGACGTGCTGCATATAAGGATTTCCTTACTTCGGTAGATGCATGGTGGTCAAAGTTCAGATTGCTATCAGCCTGAGTACCCAGATCATGTACCACTGGGTCTACACTTAGGGCGTGCTGTCTATAATGTAAATGGCAGCATGTTAGCTTTTTCAAAGGGAATAATAATGCATTTTTGTGTATAGCTTTAATTCATGACTTTGGCACCAGTCATTTGTCTGCAGTATAGTAGCATCATTGGGGAACTCACTGATTTCTCCCAATTTGCAATTGTTAGTGAACTTATTTATTTATTATTATTAATTTAACATTTATTAACTGGGAAAGTATTGAAAAATATTATGACGTCTTCCTGTTTGTTTCTTGCTGTTATTTGCATTTACATACATGCATACCACAGTTCATTTAACTATTTATTGTAATCAACTAATCTTATTACTGTATTGTACTGAGTACAATAAATACATGAAGATAACTATTTCAGTTAATATGCTTTACTATCACATTTTTCTTGTCAGATCTACAAGCATGGAACACAGATGCTGTCAGCTTTCTATGGAAAATACCCAAAGCTTGTTTATGCACAGTCATTTTTATACCAAAAGGTCTGATATTTTTTCTCAGAGTCTGATGCATAACAGTTCTTTCTTTGTCCTTTGTTCCCTTGTCCTTGGTTCTTTGTAGTTTGATGATCCATGGAAACTCAGTCTTGCATTATCTGAAATGTGCCCCCAGATTCACAAAAGCTTGCACTGAGTGCAAGATTCGTGCTGGACGCCACGCAGTCAATATGTCTGCCGTGTGATTCAGGAACAGCCTGCAGGGGCATGCACGAGCGCTCCTGCACTAATCCTGCATGGACTAAGCCCTGGTATGCAAATCACCCCATTTGCAGATGAAATCCATGTAAATAAGGTGATTTTGCAATCCAGGAAGCTTGCAACATTCCATGCAAGACTAGTGCTATCCGCAGAAATGTACTCGGTTAGTAACTGAGTACATTTCTGCAAAATCCAAAATGGAGCTATGACAGCTCCAAATGAAGGCTGCATATCATTGAGGAAGCATGCCAATGGCCAAGTATAAAGCCATTGGCATTGCAAACAATACAAAAAATAAAAAAAAAGGCGGTAGGTGACATCATGGGTGTGTGTGTCAGGCATCCTGTAAGCGGATTGGAGGCCTGTGGCTCGGGTATGCTCCTAGCTTAGCACAGTTAAACTAGAGGGTGTATCTAAACCTGCCTAGCACTTTTTACAATGTGTAAGCAGGTGTGCGTGCCGTGCACCGGGTTTCACAGGAAGAAGTTAAACCAGGAAATAGCAGCTCTGTGTACATGTGAGAACTCCGTTTGTGCGGCGTGCACACGGGCTTAAACAGGGAGGCAATGGGAAGTGAAAACAGCAGTAGGACGGTAATCAAGGAGAACTAGTGTAGCTGGCAGGTGAAATGTATCAGAATCAGCCAATTACACAGGCAGCAGACCAGCCCAGCCCAGCACACTACCATAAACTATGCAGACACATTTCCCCCTTGTTTTTTCCCAAAAACTCTGCACCACCAGTGTAGATAAACGGGGAAATTTTACAAAATGAAAGCAAGAGAAAAAATGTTAGGGGCTGCATTTGCTGTTATAAACCAGCATGTGCAAGAGGCTGAGGGTGGTGAGGATGTGAATGCTGATGACCAACATACAGTGAGGAGGAGGAGAAGAGTGTACAGACCCAGGGCAACCTACAAGGGGCTACATGAGCTGAAGATAGTGGAGCGCTATAGGGTGGACAGGGACCTCCTACAGCTTATCGTTGAGCTGTGCTGGCCACACCTCAGACACAGAACCAACAGAGGGGAACCCATCCCAGTGGAAACCAAGGTATGTGTAGGCTTAAGAATACTAGCCACAGGTACCTTCCAAAGGCCAACTGGGGATATCATGAGGATCTCACAAGCATCAGCATCCAGGGTACTCCACCAGTTCGTGGATGCCATGTCAGCACATGCCGGTGGGCACATATATTTCCTCAATGCCCGTTAGGTGCTGGCCAGCAATATGCGTCTCTTCCAACAAATAGCAGAATACCCTGAAGTAGTGGGTGGTATAGACTGCACGCACATACACATAAAAGCACCACCCCATGGGCAGGGTCTACATAAACTGCAAGAGCTTACCCTCCATCAACTGCCAGGTCGTGTGCAATGCCCAGGGCATTATAATGAATGTGTGTGCTGGAAGCCCTGGGAGCTATCACGATTCCCACATCTGGCATCTGATGCAGCTGTACCAGAGATTTGCCAATGGGGACATCCCATACAGTTACCTAGTGGGGGATGCTGGTTACGCACTGGAGCCGTGGCTAATGACACCCATCAGAAATGCACACACACCCAAACAACAGCTCCATAGGCACACGCACAAACAAGAATCATAATAGAGCGTGTGTTTAGGATGCTCGAGTCATGGTTCTGGTTCCTGGACACATCCGGTGGAGTCTTGCAGTACTCTACAGCTACATGTACCCAAATATTCATGGTATGTGCCATGCTACACAACATGATCCTGAGGAAACAGCTGCAGCAGGAGCAGCACAGGGCAGGGCCACACAGCCCCCCACCGTTGCCAAGGCCTGCACAGGCAGAGTGACTCGGAGGAGGAACACCCTGAGCCTGCACCTGTAGGCAGAAGGAGACATGCACAGTATGCCTTGGCATTGGCAAAGAGGCAACGCATAGCACATACACTGACACAGTAGGAACCCAGGGAATGGAAACTCTATCTGACTTACACATACAGTAAAAGGGATGTCAAAAAGAACACTACCTGTGCTGTACCATGTATAGGGAGTGTACTATGTGCATCTGACGTAGTCAGCCCTCCAGCACCATCCTCAATACTGGCACAGCCGCAAGGTAAGTCACCCTTCCTATCAATCACTGAATGCAGTAGTATGATCTGCTAGTTGTATCAATGGTATGGATGTGAACATGCAAGGAAGGGAACTGGGTGGCTGAATGGGATGGCATCAGATAGTGGACAGCTATATGGGCAGCATGAAACCATAACAAATACTGGTGTCAACAAAGTAGGCAGTAACAGACAAGGTGAAAAACCCACTGCAGGACATGTGCTGGCCCAAATGTGTGTCCATAGGGCACACACATGCATCTCATGGAGGTTCACATACCCAACAACAGTCCCACCTAGCCAGCAGGACAGGTGTAGATGAACACAAGGAAAGGCTGTGCTAAGGTCCTCAAGGTATGACAATAAAGATCAACCCCCTCCAGACCCACACAGAGTATAGCAGGTCGAGAAGTGGGATGTCATTCATGAAGGGTAAGAAGTCTGAAATGGAAATGTCGGTCAATAAAACCTATAAACGGTACTACACTGATATGCCTGTAGTCCGCTGAATAGGTCAGAATACAGATTTAAAAGGAAGTCAACAGACTACCAAAAATACCAGTGCAGTCAAAGCAAATGTCCACAGCAGTCAGGTGTGCCCCCCCCCCAAACCCCATGTAGAAATGTGTTAGCATCCATGTGTAGGAGTAATAACAGTGAGCACAGAGTACCTGACATATCAGGTGGTTGTAGGACATGCCCACAGTTGGCAGGTGTGCCCCCCAAACCCCATGTAGAAATGTATTACCATCCATGTGTAGGAGTAATAACAGTGAGCACCGAGTACCTGACATATCAGGTGGTTGTAGGACATGCCCACAGTTGGCAGGTGTGCCCCCCTAAACCCCATGTAGAAATGTATTACCATCCATGTGTGGGAGTAATAACAGTGAGCACAGAGTACCTGACATATCAGGTGGTTGTAGGACATGCCCACAGTTGGCAGGTGTGCCCCCCTAAACCCCATGTAGAAATGTATTACCATCCATGTGTAAGAGTAATAACAGTGAGCACAGAGTACCTGACATATCAGGGGGTTGTAGGACATGCCCACAGTTGGCAGGTGTGCCCCCCTAAACCCCATGTAGAAATGTGTTACCATCCATGTGTAGGAGTAATAACAGTGAGCACCGAGTACCTGACATATCAGGTGGTTGTAGGACATGCCGACAGTTGGCAGGTGTGCCCCCCTAAACCCCATGTAGAAATGTATTACCATCCATGTGTAGGAGTAATAACAGTGAGCACAGAGTACCTGTCATATCAGGTAGTTGTAGGACATGCCCACAGTTGGCAGGTGTGCCCCCCTAAACCCCATGTAGAAATGTATTAGCATCCATGTGTAGGAGTAATAACAGTGAGCACCGAGTACCTGACATATCAGGTGGTTGTAGGACATGCCCACAGTTGGCAGGTGTGCCCCCCTAAACCCCATGTAGAAATGTGTTAGCATCCATGTGTAGGAGTAATAACAGTGAGCACCGAGTACCTGACATATCAGGTGGTTGTAGGACATGCCCACAGTTGGCAGGTGTGCCCCCCTAAACCCCATGTAGAAATGTGTTAGCATCCATGTGTAGGAGTAATAACAGTGAGCACAGAGTACCTGACATATCAGGTGGTTGTAGGACATGCCCACAGTTGGCAGGTGTGCCCCCCCAAACCCCATGTAGAAATGTATTACCATCCATGTGTAGGAGTAATAACAGTGAGCACCGAGTACCTGACATATCAGGTGGTTGTAGGACATGTCCACAGTTGGCAGGTGTGCCCCCCTAAACCCCATGTAGAAATGTATTACCATCCATGTGTGGGAGTAATAACAGTGAGCACAGAGTACCTGACATATCAGGTAGTTGTAGGACATGCCCACAGTTGGCAGGTGTTCCCCCCTAAACCCCATGTAGAAATGTATTACCATCCATGTGTAGGAGTAATAACAGTGAGCACCGAGTACCTGACATATCAGGGGGTTGTAGGACATGCCCACAGTTGGCAGGTGTGCCCCCCTAAACCCCATGTAGAAATGTGTTAGCATCCATGTGTAGGAGTAATAACAGTGAGCACCGAGTACCTGACATATCAGGTGGTTGTAGGACATGCCCACAGTTGGCAGGTGTGCCCCCCCCAAACCCCATGTAGAAATGTATTACCATCCATGTGTGGGAGTAATAACAGTGAGCACCGAGTACCTGACATATCAGGTGGTAGGACATGCCCACAGTTGGCAGGTGTGCCCCCCTAAACCCCATGTAGAAATGTGTTAGCATCCATGTGTAGGAGTAATAACAGTGAGCACCGAGTACCTGACATATCAGGTGGTTGTAGGACATGCCCACAGTTGGCAGGTGTGCCCCCCTAAACCCCATGTAGAAATGTGTTAGCATCCATGTGTAGGAGTAATAACAGTGAGCACAGAGTACCTGACATATCAGGTGGTTGTAGGACATGCCCACAGTTGGCAGGTGTGCCCCCCCAAACCCCATGTAGAAATGTATTACCATCCATGTGTAGGAGTAATAACAGTGAGCACCGAGTACCTGACATATCAGGTGGTTGTAGGACATGTCCACAGTTGGCAGGTGTGCCCCCCTAAACCCCATGTAGAAATATATTACCATCCATGTGTGGGAGTAATAACAGTGAGCACAGAGTACCTGACATATCAGGTGGTTGTAGGACATGCCCACAGTTGGCAGGTGTGCCCCCCCAAACCCCATGTAGAAATGTATTACCATCCATGTGTAGGAGTAATAACAGTGAGCACAGAGTACCTGACATATCAGGTGGTTGTAGGACATGCCCACAGTTGGCAGGTGTGCCCCCCTAAACCCCATGTAGAAATGTATTACCATCCATGTGTAGGAGTAATAACAGTGAGCACAGAGTACCTGACATATCAGGTGGTTGTAGGACATGCCCACAGTTGGCAGGTGTGCCCCCCCAAACCCCATGTAGAAATGTATTACCATCCATGTGTAGGAGTAATAACAGTGAGCACAGAGTACCTGACATATCAGGTGGTTGTAGGACATGCCCACAGTTGGCAGGTGTGCCCCCCTAAACCCCATGTAGAAATGTATTACCATCCATGTGTAGGAGTAATAACAGTGAGCACCGAGTACCTGACATATCAGGTGGTTGTAGGACATGCCCACAGTTGGCAGGTGTGCCCCCCCCAAACCCCATGTAGAAATGTATTACCATCCATGTGTGGGAGTAATAACAGTGAGCACAGAGTACCTGACATATCAGGGGGTTGTAGGACATGCCCACAGTTGGCAGGTGTGCCCCCCTAAACCCCATGTAGAAATGTATTACCATCCATGTGTAGGAGTAATAACAGTGAGCACCGAGTACCTGACATATCAGGTGGTTGTAGGACATGTCCACAGCAGTCAGGAGTGCCCCCCTAAACCCCATGTAGAAATGTATTAGCATCCATGTGTAGGAGTAATAACAGTGAGCACCGAGTACCTGACATATCAGGTGGTTGTAGGACATGCCCACAGTTGGCAGGTGTGCCCCCCCAAACCCTATGTAGAAATGTATTACCATCCATGTGTAGGAGTAATAACAGTGAGCACCGAGTACCTGACATATCAGGTGGTTGTAGGACATGCCCACAGTTGGCAGGTGTGCCTCCCTAAACCCCATGTAGAAATGTATTACCATCCATGTGATGGAGTAATAACAGTGAGCACCGAGTACCTGACATATCAGGTGGTTGTAGGACATGCCCACAGTTGGCAGGTGTGCCCCCCTAAACCCCATGTAGAAATGTATTACCATCCATGTGTGGGAGTAATAACAGTGAGCACAGAGTACCTGACATATCAGGTGGTTGTAGGACATGCCCACAGTTGGCAGGTGTGCCCCCCTAAACCCCATGTAGAAATGTATTACCATCCATGTGTGGGAGTAATAACAGTGAGCACAGAGTACCTGACATATCAGGTGGTTGTAGGACATGCCCACAGTTGGCAGGTGTGCCCCCCCCAAACCCCATGTAGAAATGTATTACCATCCATGTGTAGGAGTAATAACAGTGAGCACAGAGTACCTGACATATCAGGTGGTTGTAGGACATGTCCACAGTTGGCAGGTGTGCCCCCCTAAACCCCATGTAGAAATGTATTACCATCCATGTGTGGGAGTAATAACAGTGAGCACCGAGTACCTGACATATCAGGTGGTTGTAGGACATGCCCACAGTTGGCAGGTGTGCCCCCCCCAAACCCCATGTAGAAATGTATTACCATCCATGTGTAGGAGTAATAACAGTGAGCACCGAGTACCTGACATATCAGGTGGTTGTAGGACATGCCCACAGTTGGCAGGTGTGCCCCCCTAAACCCCATGTAGAAATGTATTACCATCCATGTGTGGGAGTAATAACAGTGAGCACCGAGTACCTGACATATCAGGTGGTTGTAGGACATGCCCACAGTTGGCAGGTGTGCCCCCCCAAACCCTATGTAGAAATGTATTACCATCCATGTGTAGGAGTAATAACAGTGAGCACCGAGTACCTGACATATCAGGTGGTTGTAGGACATGCCCACAGTTGGCAGGTGTGCCCCCCTAAACCCCATGTAGAAATGTATTACCATCCATGTGTAGGAGTAATAACAGTGAGCACAGAGTACCTGACATATCAGGTGGCTGTAGGACATGCCCACAGTTGGCAGGTGTGCCCCCCCAAACCCCATGTAGAAATGTATTACCATCCATGTGTGGGAGTAATAACAGTGAGCACAGAGTACCTGACATATCAGGTGGTTGTAGGACATGCCCACAGTTGGCAGGTGTGCCCCCCTAAACCCCATGTAGAAATGTATTACCATCCATGTGTGGGAGTAATAACAGTGAGCACAGAGTACCTGACATATCAGGTGGTTGTAGGACATGTCCACAGCAGTCAGGTGTGCCCCCCTAAACCCCATGTAGAAATGTATTACCATCCATGTGTAGGAGTAATAACAGTGAGCACCGAGTACCTGACATATCAGGTGGTTGTAGGACATGCCCACAGTTGGCAGGTGTGCCCCCCCCAAACCCTATGTAGAAATGTATTACCATCCATGTGTAGGAGTAATAACAGTGAGCACCGAGTACCTGACATATCAGGTGGTTGTAGGACATGCCCACAGTTGGCAGGTGTGCCCCCCTAAACCCCATGTAGAAATGTATTACCATCCATGTGTAGGAGTAATAACAGTGAGCACCGAGTACCTGACATATCAGGTGGTTGTAGGACATGCCCACAGTTGGCAGGTGTGCCCCCCTAAACCCCATGTAGAAATGTGTTAGCATCCATGTGTGGGAGTAATAACAGTGAGCACCGAGTACCTGACATATCAGGTGGTTGTAGGACATGCCCACAGTTGTCAGGTGTGCCCCCCCCCAACCCTATGTAGAAATGTATTACCATCCATGTGTAGGAGTAATAACAGTGAGCACAGAGTACCTGACATATCAGGTGGTTGTAGGACATGCCCACAGTTGTCAGGTGTGCCCCCCCAAACCCTATGTAGAAATGTATTACCATCCATGTGTAGGAGTAATAACAGTGAGCACAGAGTACCTGACATATCAGGGGGTTGTAGGACATGTCCACAGCAGTCAGGTGTGCCCCCCCCAAACCCCATGTAGAAATGTATTACCATCCATGTGTAGGAGTAATAACAGTGAGCACAGAGTACCTGACATATCAGGTGGTTGTAGGACATGCCCACAGTTGGCAGGTGTGCCCCCCTAAACCCCATGTAGAAATGTATTACCATCCATGTGATGGAGTAATAACAGTGAGCACAGAGTACCTGACATATCAGGTGGTTGTAGGACATGCCCACAGTTGGCAGGTGTGCCCCCCTAAACCCCATGTAGAAATGTATTAGCATCCATGTGTAGGAGTAATAACAGTGAGCACCGAGTACCTGACATATCAGGTGGTTGTAGGACATGCCCACAGATGGCAGGTGTGCCCCCCTAAACCCCATGTAGAAATGTGTTAGCATCCATGTGTAGGAGTAATAACAGTGAGCACAGAGTACCTGACATATCAGGTGGTTGTAGGACATTCCCACAGTTGGCAGGTGTGCCCCCCCAAACCCCATGTAGAAATGTATTACCATCCATGTGTAGGAGTAATAACAGTGAGCACCGAGTACCTGACATATCAGGTGGTTGTAGGACATGCCCACAGCAGTCAGGTGTGCCCCCCTAAACCCCATGTAGAAATGTATTAGCATCCATGTGTGGGAGTAATAACAGTGAGCACAGAGTACCTGACATATCAGGTGGTTGTAGGACATGCCCACAGTTGCCAGGTGTGCCCCCCTAAACCCCATGTAGAAATGTATTACCATCCATGTGTAGGAGTAATAACAGTGAGCACAGAGTACCTGACATATCAGGTGGTTGTAGGACATGCCCACAGCAGTCAGGTGTGCCCCCCCAAACCCTATGTAGAAATGTATTACCATCCATGTGTAGGAGTAATAACAGTGACCACCGAGTACCTGACATATCAGGTAGTTGTAGGACATGCCCACAGTTGGCAGGTGTGCCCCCCTAATCCCCATGTAGAAATGTATTACCATCCATGTGTGGGAGTAATAACAGTGAGCACAGAGTACCTGACATATCAGGTGGTTGTAGGACATGCCCACAGTTGGCAGGTGTGTCCCCCCAAACCCCATGTAGAAATGTATTACCATCCATGTGTAGGAGTAATAACAGTGAGCACTGAGTACCTGACATATCAGGTGGTTGTAGGACATGTCCACAGTTGGCAGGTGTGCCCCCCTAAACCCCATGTAGAAATGTATTACCATCCATGTGTGGGAGTAATAACAGTGAGCACCGAGTACCTGACATATCAGGTGGTTGTAGGACATGCCCACAGTTGGCAGGTGTGCCCCCCTAAACCCCATGTAGAAATGTATTACCATCCATGTGTAGGAGTAATAACAGTGACCACCGAGTACCTGACATATCAGGTGGTTGTAGGACATGCCCACAGTTGGCAGGTGTGCCCCCCTAAACCCCATGTAGAAATGTATTACCATCCATGTGTAGGAGTAATAACAGTGAGCACAGAGTACCTGACATATCAGGTAGTTGTAGGACATGCCCACATTTGGCAGGTGTGCCCCCCTAAACCCCATGTAGAAATGTATTACCATCCATGTGTGGGAGTAATAACAGTGAGCACAGAGTACCTGACATATCAGGTAGTTGTAGGACATGCCCACAGTTGGCAGGTGTGCCCCCCCCAAACCCCATGTAGAAATGTATTACCATCCATGTTTTGGAGTAATAACAGTGAGCACCGAGTACCTGACATATCAGGTGGTTGTAGGACATGTCCACAGCAGTCAGGTGTGCCCCCCTAAACCCCATGTAGAAATGTATTACCATCCATGTGTAGGAGTAATAACAGTGAGCACCGAGTACCTGTGCCTGCCAAAGTAGAAGGATGGATTGTCTCAGGTATACAATATGCAGAGCTCTGAGTGTCAGGTTGATGTGTGGAAGCCAACGGGCACCTGAAATATCAGGTGGGTATAGCAGAAATGTCTACAATTGTCAGGTGTGCCCCCAATCCTATGTAGTATAGCAGTAGCATCTATGTGTGGGTATCACAGCAGCAGAGCATGGAGTACCTGAGCTGCCCAATTATAATGATGGAATGTTACATGTGTATAATATGCAGAGATCTGAGTATCAGGTTGTTGTGTCAAAGCCAACAGAGTACCTGAGCTTCCCCAATTATAATGATGGAATGTTGCATGTGTATAATATGCAGAGATCTGAGCGTCAGGTTGTTGTGTGGAAGCCAACAGAGTACCTGACATATCAGGTGGTTGTAGGACATGTCCACAGTTTTGATGTGTGCCCCCACCAATCCTATGTAGAAATGTATTACTAGCCATGTGTGGGAGTAATAACAGTGAGCACCGAGTACCTGTGCTGGTCAAATCAGCAAGATGGATAGTCACATGTCTACGATAGGCAGAACTGTGTGTGTTAGGTCGTTCTGAGTGGTATGCTGTGTGAAAGTGTTCATCAAATAGCCATGGATGGTGTGTCCTGGTGTCCAATGGTCAGTATTGCTGATGAGTGGGCCAAGTCCACACAACTGCAGTGCCAAACAGACTGGTATCCCAGCATGACATGTTGCAGCAGTAGTCCATATGATTTGTACAGATGTCATAACTGTCACCATCTGGAAGATGGACATGGCATGAGTGTTGGCCCAGACTTACACATAGTACACAGGTGGAAGTACTGTAGAGAGAGAGACTGTGCAACATTTCATAGTGAAATGGAGACACCCTCCATTTGTACATGCAGGTTCACAGCACATCAATTGGTTGTGTAGTAAGGGGACCTAAGATGTACTGTGGGCAAACACTGGCAGATCACAAAAGGCAGAGGTATAATGTATGTAGAAGCTGCTGGTGTCCACCCACTAGCCACCAGCAGGGGAAAGGGCCACGTATACCTGTGATGCAGTTGCAAGTAGCTACCCTAGCACACATGCAGCCAGTCTGGCCCAACATCAGCCTCAGGTAACACATAGGCCACCTCCCTGCTGCTGTGAATGAGTACAATATGATCCTCACATTACTATATGAATAATCACAGAATGCAGCATGCTGAAGAGGTGTCCCACGCAGGTGTGTCCATAGCTGTAAGATGCACCCTGCCAACATCCACACCAATGGATTGATAAGGACAGAAACAATTGCTATCACCACCTTGCACACCTATCTTGTCAACCCAGGGGAATACATTGCCTTGCAGCCTTGGTCTGTACAACTGACAGAATGCACTGGCCTGCTACAGATAGCCTGCATCAGTACCCAATGCCCCACTGTCCTCTGTCACAGGTCTGTGTCACACCTGTACCGCCACTGTATGTTACCCCATGGACCCCCACATAATGACAAAACACAGTCCACAGAACACAAATGCAAGGACATGTTGACAAATCCCAGCAGTATGTCCATCATGTTCCAATGCATGAACTGTGGACCAACCTGTACATACTGCTGGGATGGAGTGGCAACTATAGGGATACCTATCAGATATTGTGTGCATAATGGTAGGAAGAAGACAGATTAATGGGGGGGGGGTAGCATCGCCACCACGGAGTGTGTGAAGGGTGAAACCCTGATATGTGCACATACTTATCATGGCTGCAAACACTGGGATGTGTGGCCACAAACCTGCTTGCAAACCAAATTGTGAAGGGTTAATGAACAGAATAATGAGCCCTGCCTCTGGATAACCTCAATGAGTCTGAATACCTGGGAGGCATGGCCACAGCATGATATGGCCATCGTGTCATGGACATAATTGTACAGCCATGGGACCAACAGCCACAACAGCACCAAGGTGATGGACCATATACACAGACCCATCAGCAAGTGACTGCAGTTTCCACGCCAAAATGACATGAGTGTGCATGAATATGTAGGTTGCACACCACATTACTGGACAAAGCTGCATTCAACTTGAAATCCCCAGGAGCCTACTGCCAGCAAAGATGTATACCTGTCAGTAGCTGATGACATAAAACATCAGAGGGTAAAACACCACATATCACTGAGTATCCCTGCCATCACCAAAACCATGCAGAAGCACCACAGACACAATTGGCAGGAATCTTACTAGCCTTTGCCCAATGTCGACCCACATTGTCAACCAAACTACAGATATCCTGCAGAAGCAGGTTACTAGCTGTAGGTGTAGAGCACAAATATCTGCACTGGAGTACAACCTACCTGGAATGGAGTCATGCATGCAGTACAGAGGCTCATACTGGGCATATTCACACACTTAGAGAAGCGAAGGCCATGTCAGAAAACAAATTACAGAAGGGTCATACTGAGCATGCTCATGCACCTAGAGAAATGAAGGCCATGTCTGGAAACAACTGTGGACTATACACAGCAGTCAGTTACAGATGTCTGTGCAAACACTCCACATTACACACCAGTCAAGCTCTGCACACACAACGGATGAGAATATGCAAATATATCCAAGGACAGCACACTATAACAGCCCAGACATACACATAATACATGTGGGAAGAGAGTGACAGACAGCTCCCCTCTTCTGAGGCCTGTCCCACACAGCACACTCCCATTTTGCAAAAACGTATGATGTGCAAATGTCCATCACTATACACAATTGCCCCTGCTAGCCTTCCAGTCAGTACACCTGTCATTGTCTTTCTTTGACAAGCCTGCTGATGTCATTCCCTGTGAAATATACCTTTGGTGAAGAAGTATCCCAGTAATCTCCGTGGTGTGTTCTGTAACTGTGTTATGCTTAAATGTGCTGTAGGAGATAGATTGATGTTCTAATTTCATTCATGGTAAGTGTGTGTCTGTGCATATGTGTAGAGCTCAGTTCTTTTGAGGACAGTCAGTACACCTGTCATTGCCCTTCTTTGACAAGCCTGCTGATGTCATTCCCTGTGAAATACACCTTTGGTAAAAGAGTAGCCCAGTAATCTCTGTGGCGCATTCTGTAACTGTGTAATGCTCTAATGTGCTGTAGTAGTTAGGTAGGTGTTCTAATCCCATTCAGGGCAAGTGTGTATGTGTAGGACCCAATCATTTTGAGGACAGTCAGTACACCTGCCATTGCCCTTCTTTGACAAGCCTGCTGAAGTCATTCCCTGTGAAATAAACCTTTGGTGAAGGAGTGTACCAGTAATCTCCGTGGCACGTTCTGTGACTGTGTAATGCCCTAATGTGCTGTAGTAGTTAGACAGGTGTTCTAATCCCATTCATAGCAACTGTGAGAGTTTGTGTAAGTATGTGTAGGGCCCAGCGCTTTTGAGGACAGTCAGTACACCTGTCATTGCCCTTCTTTGACAAGCCTGCTGATGTCATTCCCTTTGAAATGCACCTTTGGCGAAGCAGAATCCCAGTAATTGCCATGGTGCATGCTGTAATTACGTAATGCTGTAGTGTGATAAACTAGTTAGGTAGGGGTTCTATACCCAGACATGGTATGTGTGAATGTTTGTGTGTGTTTCTTTGTCAGAGTGAGAAGCAATGCTTTTGAGGCCATTCACAGGCACTACAACTTCCATTACCCTACTTTGGCATGTCTGCTGATATCATCGACTGTGAAATACACCTTTGTGGAAAGATATCCCAGTAATCTCTGCGGTGTGTGTTACACTGCGTAATGCGGTAGTGTGATAAACTAGTGGGTAGGGGTTCTATTCCCAGACATGTTAAATGTGTGTGTGTGTTTGTAATACGTAACCAGTGTGGAGGTGGTTGTGACTGAAAAACATCTGGACCCATTGAGGAGCCGGTTTTGTAATTTTCCTATATGGTGGCCATACTATATGTCACAATGTCCAGCTTACATCAGTGGAGATGCTGGGGTGCCAATCCACACCCCTACATGTGATATAAGGCCTGGCGAACCCTAGTATTACACAGAGTACGCTATGAACCTGTGTCTCATACATGACTGCTGCAGGTGATGGTGCTTGCCCCCCCCTGGGAGCAGGGGAAGACAGGAACCTGTCACCCGCTGTCAGGTCCAGTCCATGGTGTGTAGAGAGCTCGGCAAAGAGTTTCAAGATCACCTACGCCAACTTGAGGGCTAAATGGTGCAATCAGAGGGTGAGGCTGCACCTCCTACCCAGCCCCCAGCACAGCCACCTTTGGGGCCATGAAAATGCAGTGATGACTGCCCATGAGTGGGTACCTCAGTCCCACTGTTTTCATTTGGGGGCTCATGGGCTTTCAACTTCAAAATACTCCTCCCCATCCAAGGTGCATTGCTTACCATCATGCAAACTCATGCAAACCCGCTAACAACTGCTTAAAAGTGCCTTAATCACCCTGTATCCGACAGCCCTTGTTCTGCCCAGCAACAAAATAAACAACCTCTGCAAGGCTTGAACCCAAGATCCTGCACACCATCATCAATGTGATTTACCACTAAGCCATCGCAACTATATGCAACACTGATGTTTTCACAAACATAGCATCCAGCAATACCACTCATCGGTATGGGAAATGTATTGAGATATGTAGATGTATGTGTGTGTGTCCATATATTTATAACTAAATAGATGTATACCTCTCCCTCTCTATAGCACATATGTGTGTGTGTGTGTGTATTTTATATATATATATATATATATATATATATATATATATATATATATATATATAGATAGATATACACACACATACACAAACACACACACACACACACAGACACACACACACACACACACACACACACACACACACACACACACACACACACACACACACACACACACACACATATATATACATACTTACATACAGGCATATGCATACTGCATACATCCAACACCCGCACGCCTAGACCCATAATTTCATACCCATAGTTTCCTCCGCTCCTCCTCTACAGCACTCATCCTTTCTCTGTATGCAGGTCCGGTCTAGCCATACCACTACACACTGCCCACTCTTCACTTCTCTGGACCAATCTCGTACATTGTCTCAACTCATGGGTCATCAGGATTTCTCAACCTTGTAGTCTGAGTACATACGTGCCCTGCCTTGATGAGTCATTGTGTGGACGGGACTCCAATTACCCAGTAATTTTTGGGTTGTCCCCCAAGGGATGTTCCTGTCTTTGTTTCTAGATTAGACTTAGTGGGTCCACAGTGTTTCCCCTTCTGGTTGTATCCTGCCTGTGGTTTGGGGAGCAGTAGATTGTTTACTTCGTTTGTGTGTTTGTTTGTATGTTTCCTCTGTTTGGCTGGGGGGGGTAATGGTATGTGTTACACATATGTTGATTGGGCCCCTCACCCCCATTGTCAGTGCCTGTGATTATATGTCATGCTTATGTGCTGTATCATATCATAGATACATATCTGTGTATATAGACACACACGCACACATACACACGTATATATATATATATATATATATATATATATATACATACATATATATATGTGTGTATATGTATGTATATATATATATATATATATATATATATATATATATATATTTATTGCTCTATATATATCTAACGACATGTGGCTGTATGGTTGTCTGCATATGTATATATCTATATGTGGGTATTAATATATATGTATATCTATATATGTCTACATATGTACTACAGAGAGGGAGAGGCATATATCTATTTAGTTATGGATATATATATATATATATATATATATATATATATATACACACACACACACATACATCTACATATTTAGCTACATGTTCTGTAATGTTGACTGGTATTGTTGGGTACTATGTTTGTGGAAACGTCAGGGATATGTACATTTGTGGTGGCTTAGTGGGTAATCACATTGCCTGTGGTATGCAGTGTCCTGGGTCCTGTGTTCGAGCCTTGCAGGAGTTATTTATTTTGTTGCTGGGCAGAACACCAACGGTTGGATACAGAGTGATTAAGGCACTTTAAAGCAGTTGTAAGCAGGTTTGTGTGGGTTTGCATGGAGGTAAGCACCGCTAACTTCCGGTTACAATGTCTTACACTCTGTTAGCTTCTAAATTGCTTAACCTGTGTAGGCAGTGCTTACTCCTGCACAAACAGGCTTACACCCATGTGTGTTTCCCGTATACCTGATTTAGATGTTCCTATTAGGTTTCATGTGCATACCTGGCAACCTTGTGTGCCACATATGCTTTGCAATACCTACAAATAAAACTGGTAGTGCAAAGTCACACGTGAAGTCTATTGTTATTACCAGGGAAACATTCGTCCCATGCGGGACAACCCAAAAATTGGGTATTCTACCTTCGGCTAAAAGCATGGCTGTAATGGTATGCATGGTTATGTGCATGGACTACAGTGTGTGGTAGACCTAGGATACTTGGGTTGGGACAATGTACAGGATGAGTCTCGAGGGAGAGGAGGAGTGGAGGGTGGGTAATGTCTGGGTGTGGTGGCTATGGGCCGGTAACCAGGGAAGGGATGGTGGCTGCTTGTGTGCAGCGGGGGGGGGGGGGACTGTGGGTAATGAATGTATGGGTCAAGGATCTCCTGGGTTGGATGGGCCTGTACTGGTCGGCCCACCTAGTGGGTGGGGGAGGGGGGAATGTGATATAAACATGTGAAACATAAAAGAAGACTAATTTAAATCCTTACTTAAATGAAACACTTACAATAAAATGAACTTGGTAGTGTATTGCAGGGCAGACATGTTTGGTTGGGGGGGGGTATGCCAATCCGTACGAGACGTATATTGTTTGGGGCCTCTCGACCCCATTAATGGTGCATGTGGACATATATATTTCTGTTAATCTACCATTGCTATCTACAGATGTCTGGCCATATATACCTATATGGGTATACATATTTGATTACATATTTCTAACTATGTCTGTATATACCTATATCTGCGTACATATATGTAACTTGCTGTGTATATGTGGACATATAGGTGTTGACACATATTTTCAAATTGTTTTCTTCCTTGCTGCTGACTCCTTAACTGCGTTCCCTCAGCTTGCTCTCTATTGGTCAAGTTTGTCTTTTTCATCTTCATACTGACAGCGCACTGTTAAAAGTCCTGCATGCTGCATTAAATGGTTGCAACAAAACTCGCTCATCACACAGCTCTGTTGACTTACCTTGCAGTATCTCCTTATCTGCAAACTATTGGTCCAGTTTGGCTTTTTCATCTTCATACCGACAGCGTACTGTTAAAAGTCCTGCATGCTGCATTAAACGGTTGCAACGAAACTCGCTCATCACACAGCTCTGTTCTCTTACCTTGCAGTATCTCATCGGCAAAATATCGGATAAGTGTGTTTTTTCATCTTCATACTGATGGTGTACTGTTAAAAGTCCTGCATGCTGCATTAAATGGTTGCAATGAAACTCACTCATCACACAGCTCTGTTCTCTTACCTTGCAGTATCTCCTTATCTGCAAAGTATGTTGCCTAAGTTTTTTACATTTTACAATATACTTATTTAAGGCATTATCTACTGTACTCTCTACCAAGTTGGTATGCTGTAAAGTGGCTTGGCAGCAAGGACCCCCCCCCCCATTTCTCCTATTTCTTAACAGATTGCCTGTTATTTTCAACTAACTTATGTCTATTACATACTGGACTCTAGCCTGTGTTAAGATATTTCTTACCCAGCCTGTTTTAAGTTATTTCTTACCTGATAGTACTATACAACAAAACCTCCTATTCTTACTATGAACAGTACATAACCTTATTCTGTTAAGAGTTTTTAGTGATTGTGCTTGACTCTGGGCTTGGCTCTAGCCACACCTACATAGAGTGCTGTAAACTTTCATAACCCCATTCCACCAATTAAACCTCCGCAGGAGGTGATATTACCTACTGGGACTCCAGGTCCCATTTTCAAACTGTTTTCTTCCTTGCTGCTGACTCCTTAACTGCATTTCCTTGCTGCTAACTCCTTAGCTGTGTTTCCTTGCTGCTGACTCCTTAACTGCGTTTCCTTGCTGCTGACTCCTTAACCACATCTCCTTGCTGCTGACTCCTTAGCTGTGTTTCCTTGCTGCTGACTCCTTAACTACGTTTCCTTGCTGCTAACTCCTTAGCTGTGTTTCCTTGCTGCTGACTCCTTAACTAAGTTTCCTTGCTGCTGACTCCTTAACTGCGTTTCCTTGCTGCTGACTCCTTAGCTGCGTTTCCTTGCTGCTGACTCCTTAAGTGTGTTTCCTTGCAGCTGACTCATTAACTGCATTTCCTTGTTGTTGACTCCTTAACTGCATTTCCTTGCTGCTAACTCCTTAGCTGTGTTTCCTTGCTGCTGACTCCTTAACTGCGTTTCCTTGCTGCTGACTCCTTAACCGCATCTCCTTGCTGCTGACTCCTTAACTGTGTTTCCTTGCTGCTGACTCCTTAACTGCGCTTCCTTGCTGCTGACTCCTTAGCTGCGTTTCCTTGCTGCTGACTCCTTAAGTGTGTTTCCTTGCAGCTGACTCATTAACTGCATTTCCTTGTTGCTGACTCCTTAACTGTGTTTCCTTGCTGCTGATTCCCTAACTGCGTTTTCCTGCTGCTGACTCCTTAACTGCGTTCCCTCAGCTTGCTCTGTAAGTTCTTTTACTTGTTTACCTGTTTTGTTCTTCTCCCTACAGCTGCAAGTGTAATTAACCCTTCCCACTACGGTCCATGAAATAACTCCTAAAGGACTTCCATTACGGGACACTACCACAACCTTCTAAGGAACTTCCAAACTATAGTCCCATCAGGATAAAATATAAAGTGTATGTACTGCAGTCTTTTACTAGTGCTCACCACTGTGGTGCCTGTGCTTTACCCCATGCTTACCAAGCAGCCTACAGTGGTCCTTAACTCCCTAACCTCCCATGCTACCTCATATATATTTTTACCACTAGGTGGCACTGCTCTCCACTTACTAATTATGATCTCCTAAATCTATTTTCCTTCTCTTCCAAGCTAGCCCCCATTCCCATTCATAAATGCCCCACTGGCCTGCTTTGACTTGCCTTGAGCTGTATTTCACCACCTTACTCCCCTCAGCCTCGTTTTCCCCTGCTGTCCCTGTAATTCATTCACAAAGCACACTTTTCTGCTTCAGCTGGCTGATTGGTTTCAGCCAGCCACCTTCTCTTAAGCTCTTCCTGTTCGTTCACCCTACGGGCTCACTCCGCTCCCCTACCCTGCCTCCAATTCCCACCTGCCCCCAGCACTCCTACCTTTATTGGAACCCTAAACCCCTCCCTCTCTCTATCAACCAAACACCTCCTTCACAGCCCCACCCCCTTTTCTCTCTATCAACCAATCACCTCTACAGCCCCAACCCCCTTTTCCTCCACCTGCCTATCTCAGTCACCCCTCCTCTCCCACCTAACTCCCTAATTCATCTCCCACTGCTATATCTTTACACTTACCCACCATGCCCGGACTCCTTCCTCAAACCATTCTCACCCCAACTGTTTGCATTTTAGTCTTACTCCCTTTATATCTCTCTACCTCTTACTCCCACAACCTACTCCATCTACCCTTCCTATCCTATCCACCCACTTCCAACCTCCTTTCTTATCACTCAAAAACACACTTCGACAACATATCCAATTCACTAGTTCAACCCAACCCACTCCACTACTTCAAAATAAAATTATTTCCCCCCTCAACTAAGTACTACACTCCTAAGCTAATACTTTACTTCCCACAACTACTAAACACCAAATCAAAAATATTACTACCCTTCCTCAACTACCTCTGCTTAGCTGGAGGCATACATCCAAATCCTGGATCAAACACTACCTGTACTGGTAATCTCCCCACCTCAAACTATAAAGCTAACTATAAATACCTCAAATTCTTCACCATTAATGCACAAAGTTTAAGAAATAAAGTAACCCAATTCCACGCCTAGTTGAACTACAACCAGCCTGACATTGTAGTCATTTCAGAAACATGGCTAAAACTTCACATTAGTGACTCTGAAATCCTTCCTCCTGGATTCCAATCCCTCAGACACGACCGCCCAAACAGAAAAGGTGGTGGGGTAGCCTTAATCTACTCTAACCTACTGTCCATCACTCCATACCCTATTCCTATCCCCACGTTCAGTAATGCAGAACTAGTAACAGGCCTGCGAAAAGTAAACAACCACAAAATCGTTTGTACCATTACTGTCTGTATCACTATGGTAACAACACCACTACTCTGGAGGACATACTCCTCTGCACCTCGACTCTCTATCCCCATGGTAACAACACCACTACTCTGGAGGACATACTCCTCTGGACCTCGACTCTCCGTATCCCCATGGTAACAACACCACTGCTCTGCAGGACATACTCCTCTGGACCTCGACTCTATATCCCCCCTGGTAACAACACCACTACTCTGGAGGACATACTCCTCTGGACCTCGACTCTATATCCCCCCTGGTAACACCACCACTGCTCTGGAGGACATACTCCTCTAGACCTCGACTCTCTATCCCCATGGTAACAACACCACTACTCTGGAGAACATACTCCTCTGGACCTCGACTCTGTATCCCCCCTGGTAGCACCACCACTACTCTGGAGAACATACTCCTCTGGACCTCCACTCTATATCCCCCCTGGTAACACCACCACTACTCTGGAGAACATACTCCTCTGGACCTTGACTCTATATCCCCATGGTAACAACACCACTACTCTGGAGAACATACTCCTCTGGACCTCGACTCTCTGTATTCCCATGGTAACAACACCACTGCTCTGCAGGACATACTCCTCTGGACCTCGACTCTATATCCCCCCTGGTAACAACACCACTACTCTGGAGGACATACTCCTCTGCACCTCGACTCTGTATCTCCATGGTAACAACACCACTACTCTGGAGGACATACTCCTCTGCACCTCGACTCTGTATCCCCATGGTAACAACACCACTACTCTGGAGGACATACTCCTCTGGACCTTGACTCTATATTCCCCCTGGTAACGCCACCACTACTCTGGAGGACATACTCCTCTGGACCTCGACTCTATATCCCCCCTGGTAACACCACCACTACTCTGGAGAACATACTCCTCTGGACCTCGACTCTATATCCCCATGGTAACAACACCACTACTCTTGAGGACATACTCCTCTGGACCTCGACTCTATATCCCCCCTGGTAGCACCACCACTACTCTGGAGGACATACTCCTCTGGACCTCGACTCTATATCCCCCCTGGTAGCACCACCACTACTCTGGAGAACATACTCCTCTGGACCTCGACTCTATATCCCCCCTGGTAACAACACCACTACTCTGGAGAACATACTCCTCTGGACCTCGACTCTATATCCCCCCTGGTAGCACCACCACTACTCTGGAGAACATACTCCTCTGGACCTCGACTCTATATCCCCCCCGGTAACACCACCACTACTCTGGAGAACATACTCCTCTGGACCTCGACTCTATATCCCCCCTGGTAGCACCACCACTACTCTGGAGAGCATACTCCTCTGGACCTCCACCAATATTAAGCAGGAGACCTATATACTCGGAGACGTAAACATCGATTGGAATAAAATCAATAACCCCATCCCCACCATATCCATCAATCTATTTAACTATAAACAAATTACTCCATCACCAGGCACAATAAAACAACCCCCCCAGGTATCACACTAGACTGGATCCTAGCTTCCCATCCCAATAAAATCTTAAACTCTGGCATCGCACCCGACCCTATAGGAGACCACTTGCCAGCATTTATCTACCGAGCTACCCACTCTTTTCCTCACCTACACCATGTTATCTACACATGTAACCTCACGAACTTTGACCCAACTACCTTCTCTAACTCCCTGAAACAAACAAATTGGAACCCACTAAAAACCCTTCCACTAGATAATGCCGTAGAAGTTTTCAACTCCTCCTCCTTAAACATCCTCAACTCCCTAGCGCCACCAAGAAGAAAAAGAGTAAAAACCAAATCCGCCCCTTGGCTAACCAAAGATACCAAACAAATTATGCTACAAAGAGACAAATCCTGGAAAGCATACCATCAAAACAAGCAGCCTGAAACTTTTCTTAAATATAAACTACTCTGCAACCTTGCTAAAAAACAAATCATCAGAGACAAAAAGTCCTACTGTATTAAACTCCAATCTAACCAATCTAAAAGCCCAAAACAGTTCTGGAACTCCATTAATTCTCTTCTCAACCCAGGTACCAAAAGCAACCCCTTCCCTGACACCAGCAAATCTGACCCTGAAATAGTCTCTCTATTCAACTCCTTCTTCACTTATCCCATGGCTGAACTGACCAAAACCTTCCCTAACAATAACCCCTCCCCTCAATCCACCTTTTCATCACTACCACCTGCAATACCCTCCACCCCCAACCCTCTGCCTATATTCAACCTTAAACCCATCTCAATATCCTATATAAAAAAATTACTCTCTAAACTAAAACCTTGCTCCAGTGCCCCTGACAATATCCCATCCTCCTTCCTAAAAATAGCCGCAGATGGTTTCACTCTTTCCAATAGCATCCTGATCAATAGATCCATGCTAGAATCTTATGTTCCCAAACTATGGCACGCTGCCTTCATTCTACCTCTCCATAAAGGACGCAAAAACAAAAACATCTCCAACTTCTGCCCCATATCCTTTGTCTCCCCAATTTCCAAACTACTAGAAAAATGCATTCACATTCAGCTCATGCCATTCTTAGCCAATAACCAACTAATCAGTACAACCCAACATGGCGTCCGTCCAGGCCATAGTACAACCACTGCACTTCTCTTCTTCCTAGAGACAATAAATCTTGCCTGTAGCTCTGAAAAATAGTTTCTACTGTTCTTCTAGATCTGTCCAAGGCATTCAATACCATCTCCCACACCCATCTCCTAAACCATCTCTCCGACCTTAATCTCTCCCAGAATACATTATCCTGGCTCTCTATCTACCTCTCCAATAGATCTTAAGCTGTAAAATGGGGGACAGGCACCTCAACCTTCCTTCCCACCCCCACTGGGGTTCCCCAGGGATCCATACTTGGTCCAATGCTGTTTAACACCTTTTCAGGCTTGTTGGCTGTTGGTGAAGCACCCTCCAAGAGGAAAAAACGCTGAGAGAAGAAGGGAGCCACTTTTGAGATTTTAAGTATTTTTTCTCTGTTTATTTGCTAAGTTTTTCTGCATAGCTGCCTAGCTTGAGCATTTTCTGGCTTGTTAAACTTGATTTCTGTATTAGTAGCTGTATTTAGAGCACAACCAAAAGCTGTTTGCTGAAATTCCTGTTTGCACTTAATTTTAAATTGTTTTTTTCTTAAAACTTGCATATTTTCTGTCCTTGACCTAGCACTCTTGTGTGGGGTCATTTACTTCACTGTTATAACTTGATATTACTTGTGAACCTCTGCTATCTCTGTAACAAACAAAAAAAAAAAAAAATCTGCCGCTTTTCCCACTTTTCTGAGAGGTAAAAAAGTTCAGTTACAGGCTTGCTGTTCCTGAACTGTTTGAAAGTTTCTGTGAGGCCATTTTTGCTTGGGCTGGAGGAGGGTCTCTCTGTTGATCAGTGGCAGTGACTAACATTGAGCAGCTTCCCTGCCCCGTAGAGGTGGTTACTGACTTGAAACTGTAGTTTTATTGGCCACCAGGGGTCATTTCCATAACTCCTTCATCTTCCTCTCTTAAAACCCAGTTGCCTCGTGGTTTGGGTGTCTTTTCAGGCTTGTTGGCTGTTGGTGAAGCACCCTCCAAGAGGAAAAAACGCTGAGAGAAGAAGGGAGCCACTTTTGAGATTTTAAGTATTTTTCTCTGTTTATTTGCTAAGTTTTTCTGCATAGCTGCCTAGCTTGAGCATTTTCTGGCTTGTTAAACTTGATTTCTGTATTAGTAGCTGTATTTAGAGCACAACTAAAAGCTGTTTGCTGAATTTCCTGTTTGCACTTAATTTTAAATCATTTTTTTCTTAAAACTTGCATATTTTCTGTCCTTGACCTAGCACTCTTGTGTGGGGTCATTTACTGCACTGTTATAACTTGATATTACTTGTGAACCTCTGCTATCTCTGTAAAAAACAAAAACAAAAAAAAAATCTTGCTTTTTTCCCACTTTTCTGAGAGTTAAAAAAGTTCAGTTACAGGCTTGCTGTTCCTGAACTGTTTGAAAGTTTCTGTGAGGCCATTTTTGCTTGGGCTGGAGGAGGGTCTCTCTGTTGATCAGTGGCAGTGACTAACATTGAGCAGCTTCCCTGCCCCCTGTAGAGGTGGTTACTGACTTGAAACTGTAGTTTTATTGGCCACCAGGGGTCATTTCCATAACTCCTTCATCTTCCTCTCTTAAAACCCAGTTGCCTCGTGGCTTGGGCATCTTTTCAGGCTTGTTGGCTGTTGGTGAAGCACCCTCCAAGAGGAAAAAAACGCTGAGAGAAGAAGGGAGCCACTTTTGAGATTTTAAGTATTTTTTCTCTGTTTATTTGCTAAGTTTTTCTGCATAGCTGCCTAGCTTGAGCATTTTCTGGCTTGTTAAACTTGATTTCTGTATTAGTAGCTGTATTTAGAGCACAACCAAAAGCTGTTTGCTGAAATTCCTGTTTGCACTTAATTTTAAATCGTTTTTTCTTAAAACTTGCATATTTTCTGTCCTTGACCTAGCACTCTTGTGTGGGGTCATTTACTGCACTGTTATAACTTGATATTACTTGTGAACCTCTGCTATCTCTGTAAAAGACAAAGCGAAAAAAAAATCTTGCTTTTCCCCACTTTTCTGAGAGTTAAAAAAGTTCAGTTACAGGCTTGCTGTTCCTGAACTGTTTGAAAGTTTCTGTGAGGCCATTTTTGCTTGGGCTGGAGGAGGGTCTCTCTGTTGATCAGTGGCAGTGACTAACATTGAGCAGCTTCCCTGCCCCCCGTAGAGGTGGTTACTGACTTGAAACTGTAGTTTTATTGGCCACCAGGGGTCATTTCCATAACTCCTTCATCTTCCTCTCTTAAAACCCAGTTGCCTCGTGGTTTGGGCGTCTTTTCAGGCTTGTTGGCTGTTGGTGAAGCACCCTCCAAGAGGAAAAAACGCTGAGAGAAGAAGGGAGCCACTTTTGAGATTTTAAGTATTTTTTCTCTGTTTATTTGCTAAGTTTTTCTGCATAGCTGCCTAGCTTGAGCATTTTCTGGCTTGTTAAACTTGATTTCTGTATTAGTAGCTGTATTTAGAGCACAACCAAAAGCTGTTTGCTGAATTTCCTGTTTGCACTTAATTTTAAATCGTTTCTTTCTTAAAACTTGCATATTTTCTGTCCTTGACCTAGCACTCTTGTGTGGGGTCATTTACTGCACTGTTATAACTTGATATTACTTGTGAACCTCTGCTATCTCTGTAAAAAAACAAAAACAAAAAAAATCTTGTTTTTTCCCACTTTTCTGAGAGTTAAAAAAGTTCAGTTACAGGCTTGCTGTTCCTGAACTGTTTGAAAGTTTCTGTGAGGCCATTTTGCTTGGGCTGGAGGAGGGTCTCTCTGTTGATCAGTGGCAGTGACTAACATTGAGCAGCTTCCCTGCCCCCGTAGAGGTGGTTACTGACTTGAAACTGTAGTTTTATTGGCCACCAGGGGTCATTTCCATAACTCCTTCATCTTCCTCTCTTAAAACCCAGTTGCCTCGTGGTTTGGGCGTCTTTTCAGGCTTGTTGGCTGTTGGTGAAGCACCCTCCAAGAGGAAAAAACGCTGAGAGAAGAAGGGAGCCACTTTTGAGATTTTAAGTATTTTTTCTCTGTTTATTTGCTAAGTTTTTCTTTATAGCTGCCTAGCTTGAGCATTTTCTGGCTTGTTAAACTTGATTTCTGTATTAGTAGCTGTATTTAGAGCACAACCAAAAGCTGTTTGCTGAATTTCCTGTTTGCACTTAATTTTAAATCGTTTTTTTCTTAAAACTTGCATATTTTCTGTCCTTGACCTAGCACTCTTGTGTGGGGTCATTTACTGCACTGTTATAACTTGATATTACTTGTGAACCTCTGCTATCTCTGTAAAAACAAAACAAAAAAAAATCTTGCTTTTTCCCACTTTTCTGAGAGTTAAAAAAGTTCAGTTACAGGCTTGCTGTTCCTGAACTGTTTGAAAGTTTCTGTGAGGCCATTTTTGCTTGGGCTGGAGGAGGGTCTCTCTGTTGATCAGTGGCAGTGACTAACATTGAGCAGCTTCCCTGCCCCCCGTAGAGGTGGTTACTGACTTGAAACTGTAGTTTTATTTCCCTTTTGGATCTATTCCTGCTTCTTTCCAGCCCCTGCTATCAAGCACGCTTTAACGTGCTTTAGCGCGATTTAGCGCGGAGTTGCCACTAGAGCAGCATTGGGCAGCGCCGGTTAAACAAGGTTAAACTCTTTCTGGCTCCAGAAAGTCTGTTCTTCAATTTTTCCCTTAGAACTGCTCTGTTAGGAACCTAAACAGTTTACACCTACACTAAAAAGTGCAGCACTTGTTCCAAATAGCTTTTCTTCTCAAAATCTCAGCACTTGTCTTATAAGCATATCCCTTGTCTTATAAGCATTCTCTTTGCAGGTCAAGCACTCCTATATTATACAAATCTCTCACTAGCAAAACCCCCAGGAGTGCCCACTTCCCTGCTAAGCCCACTACTTTTCTGTCTCATACCAACTCATAATTCTTTCTAGCATGTCGAAGGGTCAGATGCTGGCGTCCTCTCCTGCCCAGTTGGTGAATCTGGGAATTCTGAGACAATGTTACAATTGTCTCATGTACACGGACAACCCTCTCCTCCTCCCACGTAACACTAACACTTGTGAGAGATGCAGCTATTTAGCCAGACTGGAGGCTGAGCTCTCTCAACTCAGGACTGGCAAGACCAGGCAGGAGGAGAAGGCAACTACACACACCACAATACCAGTCTCACATAACTCAACCACACCACTGAATCAAACACATAAACACACTAGACATACTCGGAGGCTCTGAGTAAAAATTTACCTAAACAGCAGAGGCCTCCAAAGCAGACACCCAAGCAACTGCAAACTCAATACACCACACAAACAACACATAAACAACAAAATCAGTGTGCAAAGCAGTCACTGCCCTTAAGGCAAAATACAACACCAAACATACTTGTCATAGGTGACTCCATAGTCAGACACACTGACATCCCGCTCACCAGACTGAGTAAGGAGAAGGTCACAGTAAGCTGCCTGTCGGGCGCTAGAATCCGCCACATAACACAAGCACTCAGGTCTCTCAACAGCAGGTACAAGTGCGACTCAGTCATAGTCCATGCTGGTGTCATCGACCTGAGTCGTACCTCCTTGGACTACATGAAAAGAGACATTGAGGAGCTCTCTGATTATGTAGCCCAGGCAGGTATGACCCTGACCTTGAGCAGTATCCTACCTTCACCTAGAATGATGCCACAATACAGTGATAAGATGATCAGCTTTAATAATTGGCTTAAATTCTGGTGTCATTCAAAGGGGATCCAATGTCTGTCTGCCTGGGATGACATGCTGGACAAGCCACGCTGCTTCGCAAGGGACGGCTTGCACCTGTCACCCCTAGGCTTCCGGATATTGGCAAAGGCTCTTGCCACCCCCATAGTGCCTTTTTAGGCAAGGCTCAAATTCTAAACCTACCACCCTAGAACACAAAAAGTAAAAAACTAAGGGTAATGCTGCTCAATGCCAGAAGTCTCAATCTCAAGATGCATGCACTCGAGGCCCTTCTCAGTATGGAGAACATCGATGTCTGTGCTGTGACAGAAACCTGGTTCAAGGCTCCTGTGAGCACCCCAGCACTAGCAGGTTTCACCTCATATCATGTGTTCCGGCCCCAAAATCCGGACAACACCAAGAAAGGAGGGGGGGTGTCCATATTCATAAAGGGCACCCACACCTCAAGGTTGGTGGCAACACACGATGCATCTGAGACCATCCAGGTGCAATTAACCATAGGCAAGACTGCTCTGCAATTTGTAGCATGTTACAGGCCACCCTCTCAAACTCAGGAACCTCACATGGCCTTCCTGAAAACAATGGAGCGGATAAATGTATCTCCAAACACCATCATACTAGGTGACTTCAACTACCCTAATATAGACTGGGAACACTACTCAAGCCCAAACACTCTAGCCCAAAGGTTCCTGAGTTCATAAACTCAAATGCCATGGAACAACTAGTCACCATCCCCACAAGAGGAGAAAACATACTTGATCTCATCATCACGAACATGGGATCAAAATGTTCAACACCGGAAGTATACCCCTCACTGGTGAGATCAGATCATAAACTAATCTCGCTGGAGGTCCTCATCCCGCCCCACCTGAAATAAAAAGACCACAGTGAAAAACTTCTCAAAAGCCGACTTCACACTTCTAAAAACTAATGTGGTCTCCTTTAAGGCCCCTGAGCCAGTGGTAAACATTACTCAAACCGCTGAATCACTTACAAATGCCTTCTACCAGCACCTACAGGACTGCATGGATCAGGCAATCCCAAACAAAACTAAGACTCTTTGTACCAAAGGCAAGCATCCAGTCTGGTGGACCCCAGCCATAAACAAGCTCTACAACAAAAGGAGGAAGCTACTACAAGATAGAGCAAAATCCTTGAAAGGTAAGACACCTTTGATCATTATAAGTAAAAACTAAGAGCTCTCATAAAATCATCCAAGGCAAATTTTGAGAGAAAAATCGCCAAGGACTCAAAAGACAATCATAAGGCCTTCTTTAGCTATGTTAGAAACCTAGGAGGAAACTCCCAGATATGCTCAGAATTAGTTCAAAATGATGTGAAGATTACTGAACCTACACACATTGCCAACATACTGGCTGACAGGTTCAGTGCAATCTTCTCCCCAAAAGGAGAGATATCTATACCAGAGGATTGTAGCCCCCAAACATCTCCAACACCCAGGTGAGAACTGCTCTCTCCAAAGCACAAAACACAGCATCCATGGGACCGGATGGTGTCCCCGGCTGTGTGCTCCATGAACTCAATGAGGAATTAAACCCGCAGTTAGGACAGCTGTTTAATCTTAGCCTCACCTCAGGATACACCCAAGGAGTGGCGCCGGCGACTGTGGTCCCACTTCACAAGGGCGGTGCCTCCACCGACCCTGGAATTACCGTCCCATTAGCTTGACAAGCCTTATCTGCAAAGCCATGGAGAGGATCATAATGGAACTCATAAATAAAGACATAGGGAACTTGCAGACTTTGGATCCAACCCAGTTTGGCTTTGTCAAAGGCAGATCATGCCTTTTAAACTTGGTTGACTTTTTCGAGACAGTCACCAAGGCCATTGATGAGGGAAGGCAGTCCATACAGCCTACCTTGACCTGGCAAAGGCCTTCGACACAATACCCCACTCAGGTATCATCGAAAAACTCATCAGCTTGAATGTAAACCCATACATCACAAGATGGGTTGCAAACTGGCTAAGTGACAGAACCCACAGGGTCAGAGTTGCTGGAGCCATGTCAGACTCAAAGCCTGTCACAAGTGGTGTCCCACAGGGATCAGTCCTGGGTCCACTCTTGTTCGGCATCTACTTTTCTGAAGTACAAGCAGACACAGGAGGGTTATGGCTGACAAAGTTTGCAGATGACTGCAAACTGGGCCATAGTCGAAAACACATCTGACACAGATATCCTTCAGAAGGGCCTCACAGAAACGGATAACTGGTGCCAGAGCCATGGCCTAAAGTTAAATGCCAAGAAATGCATAGTCATACCCTTCGGGAAAAACAAGGTTACCCCTAGCTACCATGTAGGTGGCAATCCACTGAGCACAGAAGAAGTCATCAGGGATCTGGGGACCCAGGTTGACAGTAGCCTTCGTTTGACACTCATGTTGCTAAAGTAGTTAGGAAAACCTTCTACATTGCCCACCTGATCATGAAGGGATTCACATCTAGATCAAGGGAGGTCATCGTCCCCTGTACTCATCACTCATTAGACCTATGATTGAGTACAATGCCCCATTCGGAATGTATCTGACCCGACACCTGCAGCAGCTGGAAAGGCCCCAAAAGTTCCTCACCAAAAGGATAAAGGGTCTCAAAAATATGTCTTATGCTGCCCGACTGAAAGAACTCCAGCTCTATTCAGTCTCATACCGCTTGCTCAGAGGTGACCTGTGCCTGACATATAAGGCCATGTCAAACCCTGATTTGATGAATATGCTTCACCTCAAAAATCTAGATCCCTCAGAACCACAAGGGCGGGAGACTTAAACCTTGACACGGTTATTAATAGAACGTGCTGGAGGGACAGATTCATCACCCAGAGACTCCCTATGCTGTGGAACAAAATCCCGGTACATGTGAGGCAGAGCACCTCGCTGGCCTTGTTCAAGAGGAATCTTGACCAATGGATGGGGGATCGCAGATATACCCCAGGGATTACTTCAGTGTCACTGCTTGACAGAGGCACAGCAAAATAATAGGCATAGTTTTATTCAAACTAAAGGGGTGGCGAAAGCCAAATAACTATGGGCTAGGCTTATAAATGCCCTTGGGCAGATAGCCTAGTACGATCCTATGAACCTATGAACCTATTAACAATTTCCACAAAGACATATCCAATACCAAAATTGTACAATATGCAGATGTTTCCACATTAATCTGCAGTGCCGCCAACCTCCCAGAGCTTCAGACACTGACCCAAGCTACTTTCTCCACCACTGAAAATTGGATGCTTCAGAATCACCTCTCACTAAATGCCAATAAATCCAAAATACTATTATTCTCTCCCTCAAACGCTTCCCCTCTTGATAAAAATTCATTCCAAATCATTAGCCAAAGCAACTCCACTATAGAGGTTGTTCCTTTTGCCAAACTACTTGGGGTCACTATTGATGAACACCTGAAATTCGACACATCCAGCAAAACATTAAGAAAACCCATATAAAATTTGGTATGCTATACAGGAACATCCAATTTCTCTCCCCTCCCAGCAGACAAACACTTGCCACTACCTATCCACTCCCCTCACTAATGTATGGCACTACTCTATTAACTAACTTATCTGCCACACTCACTTCAAAATTGGAAGTCTGTTATAATACGATTTCTAAATTTGTCACCAAAGCCACATACTCCTCCCATCACTGTATTTTACACTAGCTTGAACTCTCCAACCATCTAGACTATCTTCAGATTAGCACAGCCACAAACTAATCTTTCGACCCTCTAAGTGTCCTGCTCTGTGCAGCATCCTTCTCCCCTGCACCCCTCAGTGAACTCTCAGCTACTCGCCAAAACAGAATCTGTGTCCGAAAACCCACTACTCACCAAAACAGAATCTGTGTCCGAAAACCCACTACTCACCAAAACATAATCTGTGTCCGAAAACCCACTACTCACCAAAACAGAATCTGTATCCGAAAACCCACTACTCACCAAAACATAATCTGTGTCCGAAAACCCACTACTCACCAAAACAGAATCTGTGTCCGAAAACCCACTACTCACCAAAACAGAATCTGTGTCCGAAAACCCACTACTCACCAAAACATAATCTGTGTCCGAAAACCCACTCGCCCTGCCGCTCAACTCCTGCTATCCTTTTCCTTAGCAAAAAAATGGAATTCTCTTCCTTCCTCTCTAAGGACTTTTCCAAACTTTGAACACTTTAAATCTCAGTTACATTCCTACCTTTACTGTAACAGAAAATGCGACTGCATTCTCCCCACCTAGTCCTATAAGTCTCTCTCCAGCTATGATTACCAGCCTCTCTAGCTATGATCTATAGGCTGCCACACACATGTACATATTGTAAATATCACATGTGTACCATGTACCTAAGAATCTGCACCTGCTCTCACCACCTCTAAACCCCTCTCCAGCTATGATTACTAGCCTCTCTAGCTATGATCTATTGGCTACCACACATATGTATATATTGTAAATATCAAATTTGTACCATGTACCTAAGAATTTATACCGGCTCTCTAACATGAAATGTAACTGTAAATTGTTCATTAATAATATTGTGTCTGTATCTAAAGGTAACACGTACCTAAGAAATTAACCTGCTCTCTAGCATGAAACATAATTGTAAATTGTTCTTATTTTCTATATTGTATCTGTATCTAAACATTGTAACATGCAGCTTTTCTCCCCGGGCCTCCATTGAAAATAGGCTCTCTGAGCCCAGTGGACATCCCCTCTCATCAAACTGGAAATAAATAAATAAATAAATAAAATATGTGTACATGGTGGCATTTGCATGTATATATGTTCATAATTTGTATATATATATATATATATATATATATATATATATATATATATATATATACACACACACACATTTCTGGATATTTATATATATATATATATATATATATATATATATATATATATATATATATATATATATATAAGAAATATATATATATATATATATATATATATATATATATATATATATATAAAACTATATATATATAGATATGTTGTATCCATTTAGATAGTGATATATTTACACATACACATACATCTAGATGTAGGTATACATTCTCTGTACTGTTGCATGACTGGGCTGACTTTATGTTTCTGAAAACATCAGAGTTTTGCATGTCTGGCATGGGTTTGTGGTAAGCCATTTTGTGTATGGCATGCATAGTCCTGGGTTTGAGCCTTGCAGAGGCTGTTTATTCTGTTGCTGGGCAGAATACTGGCTGTTGGATACAGAGTGATTAAGGCAATTTAAAGCAGTTGTGCAAAGGTTTGCATGGGTTTGCACAGAGGTAAGCACTGCTAACTTCTGGTTACAGTGTCTTATACCCATTTAGCTTCTCCTTTGCTTAATCTGTGTAGGCAGTGTTTACCCTCACACAAACGTACTTAAACACGCTTACTAGTGCTTACATATGCTTACTATTGCTTATCTGTGCTTACACCTGCTTACTACTGCCTTATTCGTTATGATACTGACTTATCACATGTGCATTTCCTACAGTACTCCAGTTCCTAAATATATGTTATTTAGTGGGTTTTTCAATACAAATATTGGTTATACCATGCTTTGCCATGTAAAATAGACTGCTGAAGTGTGACTCGAACCAGGAATGCCTCCTCATTAGGCAGATGCTCCGACCTCTACACTATTGCTGTGCTTCTTCATTTGCATATATCTTCCTTGTTATCCTCTTCAGCCTTTTAAGTTGCTTTAACCGTAGCTAAGCAATGGGCACACCCACACACCTACGGTTAGCTGTACTAGGAGTTTAAAAAAAAAATGAAGGGGTTTATTCTTTTGATTTTTATGTCCTGTTGCTGCTGTACATGTGGGGAACTGTTGGTGGGGCTATGCGGACACCTATGAGCGGTCTCACTCGTTGATGTCCTTCGAGCTGCCATCTGCACAGTTATTTTTACAGACTTTGTTTCTCAGAAACATGCTCCTTCACATGGATGCCAATATCTAATTAAGTTATATATGTTTGCCAGCGTTTCTCAATAACATGCTCCTTCACATGGATGCCAATATCTAATTAAGCTCTATATGCTTGCCAGCACACTTACTATTTCCTGCATGTTATACTACTTCTAAATTAACCCTTTAAATTTCATATCATTCTTGCAGCTTTTTATTTAAGCTAATAATCATGCTAGCAACAGTTTGAAAAGACAGTGTATACTAAAATTCTTTCAAGTCTGACTTGGAACAAAGCCAATTTTCAGCGCAGGCTCTGGGAGAAATGCTCCAGATGCATGTCTTTGTAACATGTGAGGAAACCGGAGCACCCAGAGGAAACCCACACAAACGCAGGGAGGACATGCAGAATCCACACAGAAGCCACTCCAGCTGAGAATTGAACCAAAGAACCTCTTGCTGTGAGAAGACAACTTTACCGCTGCACCACTGCGCTGTCCAGTTGCAGGCCATCCACATTTGCCTGGACTTGTGCCGTCAGTCACAGGCCATCCAAGTTTGCCTGGATTTCTGAGAAATAAATTCCAAACAGTAAGTGGCCCAGCACAGAACACCATGGTATGCCACTGGTGGCTGGTCTTTTGCAAGTGTTGAATTCACCCACTTTGACAGTAAGTGTCCTGTTGGTGAGCCAGTTGGCTACCCATCTGATAATGTCGAGGTTAATTCCCAATTGGGAGAATGTCTCTATAATATCTGAGTGGAGGATTGTGTAAAATGCCTTGACTAGGACAAGATAGGTGGTATGCACTCTTTCCCTCATCCAGGGCCTTGCTGACTTTCTCAAAGAAGTCAACCATGTTTAACAGCTATGATCACCTTTAAGGAATCTGAACTAGGTTGGGTCTTTGGAGATTACCTATATCCTTGTTAATAAGGTTGATAATGATTCTTTCTATGGCGTTGCAGATATGGCTAGTTAAGGTTATAAGCCTATAATTCCCATGGTCAGTTGATGGTCCCCCCTTTGTGCAAAGGGCTAACTGTTGCTTTCCTCCATTCTGCCAAAACATAACCAGTTCACAGGCTGTGATTAAACAGGGATCCAGGTGAGTCTGCTAAATCATGTGTTAAGTTGTTTAAAAGGCAACTTGGGATGTTGTCCGGTCCCAATGATGCCATGTTTTTGGCCTTAGAGAATGGTGTCAGGTATACTTTGGGGGATGACTGGAGTGGGTGGGGGGTGAAGTTTGCTCCAAATCTGTCAGCTAGCAGATTGGCTGTTACATCTGGGTATGGATGCTGCTATCGGCAACCAGTTCAGTGCATAGCTAGGTATTCTCTTTTAGATTTCGGACGTAGTTAAAGAATACCTTGTGATTATCCTTAACTAGAGAGTCTATTTTTGCTTTGTAATTAGCTTTGGAGGACTTGACAAAATCTCTGATTTGTTTGTTTAAGCTAGAGAGGAATTTCTTCATCTGATGAGCCAGTTCCCCTTTGTTCTTGGACATCAGTTTCTTTCTCTTGTTGTATAGTTTCTTTATACTGGGAGTCCACCAGGATGGCTTGTTTTTTTTTGGCAGAATCTAGTTTTAATCCAGTCAGGTACAGCTGATTCTATACAGCTCTCTCTCTCTCTCTTTCCCATTTGTGCACCATGTAGTACATCAGGCAATGAGCACCTTTCAGCTCTTATCGTTTCTGTAGCAGTTATGGGTTTTATGGGCTTAGGTTGCTAGCCCAAGGTCCAACTGTCCTCAGAGGGTGCACCATACACTTTCGCAAATAAACATTCACACCTAGGGCCAATTTAGAGTGTGGAAGGAAACTGGAGTACCTAGAGGAAACCTATGCAAATGCAAGTAGGACATTTAGACTCTGCACAGAAGGCACCCCAGCTGAGAATCAAACCAGGGAACCTCTTACTGTGAGATAACAATGCTAACAGCTACACTACTGCACCATCCGATCATATATAGCTAATTAAGTGGTTATACAGGGCATTGGTGTACATCTCTGCATAGGAGTCTGTGCTATCTGGATTCAAGGGGGCTGTGAAACTTCTTATACCATCACTTAGTAAAAAGTAATTGGTCTTTGAAAAATTCTTAAGCATTTTTGAGCTTGATGCATTATCTGTTCTTATAATTACAAACAATGTGACTAATTTATGATCTGGTCTTACTAGGGAGGACATCACTTGGGGGGATGCAGTGCTCTCCCATGTTAGTGAGTACTATGTCCCGGACATTTGGGCCTTTTGTGGGTGTGCTTGACAAGCTCTTTTGGAGCATTTGTACTGACAAAGTCCAAGAACCTCTGAGCCAGCATGTTAGTGGGTAGTGTATGTTTCCCAGTCGATGGTGGAATAATTAAAATCACTCATGAGTAAGGTGTTGGGCTGTATGGCAAGTGACTCCAGTAAGGCCAGGTATGTAGTATGCTTTTTCTAGCTAGGAAGTGGTAGAGGGGTTTCCCTATAGTTAATTGGAGGTACAAAACTGATTTAAATTGTATACCTCAAACTAATCAAGAAGTAATTAAGTTTTAGAATTTATATCATGGAGTGAAAATAGCAAAACAGCTACAAAACTAGTGGGGAATCCCCAGCAGTGCTTTAGTTTATGCAGGCTTGAAATCTTTTCAGAAAAAGGCTAAGACACAGAAATTCGCTGTGTATTTAAGTATGCAGGCTTGAAATTATTTCCTGGTAATGAACTACCTGGAGATGTCCACAAAAACATGAGGAGGACATGCAAACAAGGTACAGAAGGTACCACAGCTTGCAACCAAACTGAAGCATATCATGCTGAGAGGTGACAATGTTACTCACTATGTCACCCGTCCTCCATACAGTTAAGTACTGTATAAGTACAGAAGAAAAATGAAACCATTCCTGTTCTCTGAGAGGTGACAATGTTACTCACTATGTCACCCGTCCTCCATACAGTTAAGTACTGTATAAGTACAGAAGAAAAATGAAACCATTCCTGTTCTCTGAGAGGTGACAATGTTACTCACTATGTCACCTGTCCTCCATACAGTTAAGTACTGTATAAGTACAGAAGAAAAATGAAACCATTCCTGTTCTCTGAGAGGTGACAATGTTACTCACTATGTCACCCGTCCCCCATACAGTTAAGTACTGTATAAGTACAGAAGAAAAATGAAACCATTCCTGTTCTCTGAGAGGTGACAATGTTACTCACTATGTCACCCGTCCTCCATACAGTTAAGTACTGTATAAGTACAGAAGAAAAATGAAACCATTCCTGTTCTCTGAAAGGTGACAATGTTACTCGCTATGTCACCCGTCCTCCATACAGTTAAGTACTGTATAAGTACAGAAGAAAAATGAAACCATTCCTGTTCTCTGAGAGGTGACAATGTTACTCACTATGTCACCCGTCCTCCATACGGTTAAGTACTGTATAAGTACAGAAGAAAAATGAAACCATTCCTGTTCTCTGAGAGGTGACAATGTTACTCACTATGTCACCCGTCCTCCATACAGTTAAGTACTGTATAAGTACAGAAGAAAAATGAAACCAGTCCTGTTCTCTGAGAGGTGACAATGTTACTCACTATGTCACCCGTCCTCCATACAGTCAAGTACTGTATAAGTACAGAAGAAAAATGAAACCATTCCTGTTCTCTGAGAGGTGACAATGTTACTCACTATGTCACCCGTCCTCCATACAGTTAAGTACTGTATAAGTACAGAAGAAAAATGAAAAGCATTCCTGTTCTCTGAGAGATGACAATGTTACTCACTATGTCACCCGTCCTCCATACAGTTAAGTACTGTATAAGTACAGAAAAAAAATGAGACCATTCCTGTTCTCTGAGAGGTGACAATGTTACTCACTATGTCACCCGTCCTCCATACAGTTAAGTACTGTATAAGTACAGAAGAAAAATGAGACCATTCCTGTTCTCTGAGAGGTGACAATGTTACTCACTATGTCACCCGTCCTCCATACAGTTAAGTACTGTATAAGTACAGAAGAAAAATGAAAAACATTCCTGTTCTCTGAGAGGTGACAATGTTACTCACTATGTCACCCATCCTCCATACAGTTAAGTACTGTATAAGTACAGAAGAAAAATGAAACCATTCCTGTTCTCTGAGAGGTGACAATGTTACTCACTATGTCACCCGTCCTCCATACAGTTAAGTACTGTAAAAGTACAGAAGAAAAATGAGACCATTCCTGTTCTCTGAGAGGTCACAATGTTACTCACTATGTCACCCGTCCTCCATACTGTTAAGTACTGTATAAGTACAGAAGAAAAATGAAACCATTCCTGTTCTCTGAGAGGTGACAATGTTACTCACTATGTCACCCGTCCTCCATACAGTTAAGTACTGTATAAGTACAGAAGAAAAATGAAACCAGTCCTGTTCTCTGAGAGGTGACAATGTTACTCACTATGTCACCCGTCCTCCATACAGTTAAGTACTGTATAAGTACAGAAGAAAAATGAAACCATTCCTGTTCTCTGAGAGGTGACAATGTTACTCACTATGTCACCCGTCCTCCATACAGTTATGTACTGCATAAGTACAGAAGAAAAATGAAAAGCATTCCTGTTCTCTGAGAGGTGACAATGTTACTCACTATGTCACCCGTCCTCCATACAGTTAAGTACTGTATAAGTACAGAAGAAAAATGAGACCATTCCTGTTCTCTGAGAGGTGACAATGTTACTCACTATGTCACCCGTCCTCCATACAGTTAAGTACTGTATAAGTACAGAAGAAAAATGAGACCATTCCTGTTCTCTGAGAGGTGACAATGTTACTCACTATGTCACCCGTCCTCCATACAGTTAAGTACTGTATATGTACAGAAGAAAAATGAAAAACATTCCTGTTCTCTGAGAGGTGACAATGTTACTCACTATGTCACCCATCCTCCATACAGTTAAGTACTGTATAAGTACAGAAGAAAAATGAAACCATTCCTGTTCTCTGAGAGGTGACAATGTTACTCACTATGTCACCCGTCCCCCATACAGTTAAGTACTGTATAAGTACAGAAGAAAAATGAAAAACATTCCTGTTCTCTGAGAGGTGACAATGTTACTCACTATGTCAGCCGTCCTCCATACAGTTAAGTACTGTATAAGTACAGAAGAAAAATGAGACCATTCCTGTTCTCTTAGAGGTGACAATGTTACTAACTATGTCACCCGTCCTCCATACAGTTAAGTACTGTATAAGTACAGAAGAAAAATGAAAAACATTTCTGTTCTCTGAGAGGTGACAATGTTACTCACTATGTCACCCGTCCTCCATACAGTTAAGTACTGTATAAGCACAGAAGAAAAATGAGACCATTCCTGTTCTCTGAGAGGTGACAATGTTACTCACTATGTCACCCGTCCTCCATACAGTTAAGTACTGTATAAGTACAGAAGAAAAATGAAAAACATTCCTGTTCTCTGAGAGGTGACAATGTTACTCACTATGTCACCCGTCCTCCATACAGTTAAGTACTGTAAAAGTACAGAAGAAAAATGAGACCATTCCTGTTCTCTGAGAGGTCACAATGTTACTCACTATGTCACCCGTCCCCCATACAGTTAAGTACTGTATAAGTACAGAAGAAAAATGAAACCATTCCTGTTCTCTGAGAGGTGACAATGTTACTCACTATGTCACCCGTCCTCCATACAGTTAAGTACTGTATAAGTACAGAAGAAAAATGAGACCATTCCTGTTCTCTGAGAGGTGACAATGTTACTCACTATGTCACCCGTCCCCCATACAGTTAAGTACTGTATAAGTACAGAAGAAAAAATGAAAAACATTCCTGTTCTCTGAGAGGTGACAATGTTACTCACTATGTCACCCGTCCGCCATACAGTTAAGTACTGTATAAGTACAGAAGAAAAATGAAACCATTCCTGTTCTCTGAGAGGTGACAATGTTACTCACTATGTCACCCGTCCCCCATACAGTTAAGTACTGTATAAGTACAGAAGAAAAATGAAAAACATTCCTGTTCTCTGAGAGGTGACAATGTTACTCACTATGTCACCCGTCCTCCATACAGTTAAGTACTGTATAAGTACAGAAGAAAAAATGAAAAACATTCCTGTTCTCTGAGAGGTGACAATGTTACTCACTATGTCAGCCGTCCTCCATACAGTTAAGTACTGTATAAGTACAGAAGAAAAATGAAACCATTCCTGTTCTCTGAGAGGTGACAATGTTACTCACTATGTCACCCGTCCCCCATACAGTTAAGTACTGTATAAGTACAGAAGAAAAATGAAACCATTCCTGTTCTCTGAGAGGTGACAATGTTACTCACTATGTCACCCGTCCTCCATACAGTTAAGTACTGTATAAGTACAGAAGAAAAATGAAACCATTCCTGTTCTCTGAGAGGTGACAATGTTACTCACTATGTCACCCGTCCCCCATACAGTTAAGTACTGTATAAGTACAGAAGAAAAATGAAACCATTCCTGTTCTCTGAGAGGTGACAATGTTACTCACTATGTCACCTGTCCTCCATACAGTTAAGTACTGTATAAGTACAGAAGAAAAATGAAAAACATTCCTGTTCTCTGAGAGGTGACAATGTTACTCACTATGTCACCCGTCCTCCATACAGTTAAGTACTGTATAAGTACAGAAAAAAAATGAAAACATTCCTGTTCTCTGAGAGGTGACAATGTTACTCACTATGTCACCCGTCCCCCATACAGTTAAGTACTGTATAAGTACAGACGAAAAATGAAAAACATTCCTGTTCTCCTTCACATACCTTCATTTCTTTACTGCAGCTTACACACACTTTGGCATTTGTCACCACCCAATACCTCACCATATTATATATATATATATATATATATATATATATATATATGTATGGGTCCCCTTCAAAACATCTAAAACCCATAGCATCTAATTTCTTAACATCGAGACCAGAACATCTAAAGCCCAAAACATCTAAAACCCATAACATCAAAAAATCACATGAAAATAACATCCCTTCCACATATAACGACACCAAACTACCAAACACACTTTTTACTAAGTTTCTGCAGGGGGGCTTGATACACAGTGGGGTTAGGAAATTAACTTTTTCCCACTGTAGTGTGATCTCAGAGTTGTTATATTTAATTTACTGGGGGGTGTGGGGTGCAGGGGGGTTTCCCCCCTGTAGAAACATAGTAAAAAGTGTGTTTGGTAGTTTGGTGTTGTTATTATGGAGGGGATGTTATTTTTATGTGATTTGTAGTGTTCAATGTTCTGATGCACATTTTCGATATTATGAAATTTGATGTTATGTGTTTTAGATGTTCTGGTCTCGATGTTATGAAATTAGATGTTATGGGTTTTAGATGTTTTGAAGTAGACATATATATATATATATATATATATATATATATATATATATATGTATATATATTTATGTAGGTTTACCATCAAATTGTTGAAAAGCATCCATGTGAGTGTTCGGAATGTCAAACTTAAATGTCAAAATTTGAAATAATTTTCCTTCCTAATGTCGAACATGGTAAAATTGGAGGTCAACATTCACTATTTCTGGGAGTTTTGTGCGAAAACCTATTTGCTGTCTGGGACATATTACAGGAATAGAGTTTCGGCACTGCAGATTTGGTAAAAAAATTTCTGACATTACAAAACCTTGAAATTAACCTTTTGCACAAGTGTCAGTCAAATGGATGCACTTCAACCATTTGATGTTTGTTTATATATATATATATATATATATATATATATATATATATGGGTCTACTTCACATACCTGAAATACCACTTAACTGAAGACCAGATCACTGAGATGAGAATGCCGAAATGTCAAATAAATGAACAAACACAAAGCTGAAAAGGTTCCCAGGGTAAGTAACCACTGTGCCAACAAGAGGAGATTTACCCTTTTCAGCCCTGTAGTGTGATCCTGGAGTTGGTATATTTATTTAGGGGAGTGTGGGGGCATAGCTCCCTACCTGGGTAGGTTGTTGATGGTGTGGTGTATTCTCTATGAGTTTTTAGCCCAGTGGTTACTTGCCCTGGGAAGCATTTTGGCTTTGTGGTTGTTTATTTATTTGAATTTTCGTCGTTCTCATCTCAGTCATCTGGTCTTCTGCTATGCGGTATTTCAGGTGTGTAAAGTAGAATGTGTAGTAGACATATATATATATATATATATATATATATATATATATATATATATATATATATATATATATATACACACACACATATATACATACACCCATGCATTCAACTCATTCACTTCAGTTGAGCAATAGAATAAATCAGAAACGCAGTCCTTGTTCTAAGCTATATACCTGAGATCGATCCAACAATAGTTTAAACGCCACCTTTCCGTACAGCTTCACTACACATTCCCTCAAGATTGAATATATACTTTATTATTCACTTTTCCAGCATTGTTTCACATTTGTGGAGAAAGATTCCAGCTCCTGTTTTTGAGGCCTTAAAGAATCTTATATCTAAATTGTGGTTATATGCCTTACAAAAATGCTCTGCTTACGAGTTTAAAGGGCATGTTCCACACAGCACTTGCATGCCCAAAGATTCTTTAATTTAATTTTTTGATAGTCTCCTGAAAGTAATATTTTGAGGGAATATAATCAAACCTTAAGCAGGGTGGCCATGGTGGTGCAGTGGTTAGCATTGTCACCTCACAGCAAGAGGTTGTCCGGTTTGATCCTTGGCTGGGGTGCCTTCTGTGCGGAGTCTGCATGTCCTCCCTGTGGTCACGTGGGTTTCCTCCAAGTGCTCTGGTTTCATCTCAAAGACATGCTGTAGGTGGATTGGACACTCTAAATTGGCCCTAGGCATGAGTGTGTGTGTTTTCCTTCTGGTGAAGGTTGGGCACTGGGCTGGCAACTTAAAACTCTACTGCCAATCTTGAGTGGCAGGTGATCTGCTGTGGTGACCCCTAACCAGGACAAAACAGAAGAAGATAATCAAACCTTAAGCAGTAATTTACTCATATCAACACTCAAACCCATCTAGTATATATGCTGAGTACTTATCTGGCTGAGTATTTACTACATGGAAATATGCCTTTTACATCCCCAGATGTTAAATGTTTCACCTTCAGTGAAACTAAATGTTTTTTTAGATGTACAGTGTTGTTATATGAATATTTAAATCTCTCGGTGATCACCTTGCTTTACTTAACATCAGCTTATAGTATTCGCTGATGTTAATGTAAAACCTTCACCCTCATTGCTTTTCTTAGTAATCTGGCACAGGGATTCTATTTTAAAGTTTATGCACCATTCCCTGCAATTACTTCAGTGATAGATGGAATTGCCTGAAGATGTAACCTATTTCTAACAATCTAAAATGCACATTATTTTCTGCTTTTTCCATAAACATGTCTGTCACTTGACAATCTATATATCAGTAAGAATTCATTGTGAGGGAAGGTCCCTACTAAATCATGAGGACACAAATGCTGTAGAGCTTCCTGCTTACCATCCTTGTAGCTGTTTTGCTATTTTCAGTCCATAATATAAATTCTAAAACTTATGAAATTCTTCCATTCTACCAAATCATAACAAAAGAGTCATGTATAATAGCAATACTGTGACTGCTCTGTCATTATAAAAATGCTGTTCTTCCACAAATGCCGAGGCTATCTTTACCGAACTACGTGCAATTTTTGCCTCATTGGTGCTCCTTGTAACTGAATAAAAAAATCATTGCTAAATAGAAAAACAAAATATTAATAAAAAGACAGACTCATAAATCTTTGAAACACTGGCTTTTTTAAAGTAAATTCAAAACGGTATGTAATGATATATCATGTCCGGTAAAGGTTTAGAGACTAAAATTATCTATAACCCAAAAAATAACCTGTTTTTCAAACCACTGGAAATTTGGTAAAAAAATGAAACATACATTTCTGAAAATAATCACTTTTTTTTCCTGAGTGTTTTTTGCCAGCATTTTACGTAAAGAGTTTGGTGGTACAAGCCGGAAGTCACAACCCACATCTCTACACAAGTCATTAAAGATTTGGGAAGTAGCTTTGAATTTGTTAACTGGAATAGCTGATGTATGGAGTAGAAATGCAAATGAAGAAGGACATCTTTAGCCATGATTCACAGACTTTCTGGTGTGGACTAAAGGATGCTCTAGAGTTCCAGGAATATGAGAATCCAACAGCAGACTAAAGCCATCTAAGGAGAACAACTGCCTGATGTGTCTGCAAAGCTGGTACAGAAGCAATATTTAACAAAAACATCAGCTCTGAAAGCATGATAGCAGTACAGACATTGCATTTATTCAGCAGCAAAAGTTTGTGTGCATAGAATCAGCTATACCTGACCAGACTTCAGGCTCTGCTCTTGTACCAATCCAGACTAACCTACTTTCATCTTTCAACTATATTTGCATTTTATTTAACACTCTAAATCTCTCTCTCAAATCATAAATAACATTATGATTCTACTGTTACTAAAAAAAAAAAAAAAAAAAAAATTATTATTTTTATTTTCATGTTTTTAATTACATAATTTGTATTACATAGTTAGTATTATCTATTTGTTATTAGAATAGCATCACCTGACCTGAACTAATTTCCTTGTATTATTGCTCTTTGCCTATATCACAAGTGTCTTTTTTACATGTATTTCTATAAACATGCTTTAATCTGTGGAGCTTTTCTCCCCGGGCCTCCACTGAAAATGGACAATGATCCAGTTGGACTAGCCCGGTCAACAAATGTAAAATAAATAAATAAAATAAATTAAAACCAGGTCTTGCCTAAAAAGCAAGCCACCCTGGTGGACCCCTAGATAAACAGGCTATACAACAACAGAAAGAAACTAATGTCCACGAACAAGAGGTACCTGCTTAGCAGAGGAAAAAAAAACATCTCTAGCTTAAACAAATTAGAGATCTTGTCAAGTCCTCCAAAGCTAATTATGAAGCAAAAATAGCCTGCCTAGCTAAGAATAATCACAAGCCATTCTTTAACTACATCCAAAATCTAAACGGTAATACCCAATTGTGGATGGTGTGACGATGTGAGGTATTGCCACATGTGCCAGGGAGAATAGGGTAGTGTATGTGCAATATATGCCAACATAGTTATCTGGGGTTTTGCAAATAATTTTGTGCCATTTGACTATCAAACTGACTTGTACAGATGCTTGTGTTAAACATGTATCAACAGTGTTATTATAACCAATTAAGTGTTTATGTTTAAACAAAGAATTCTAGAATGGAAGAGTAGAACCTTCTAAAATTGTTCTATAGCTGTTAGATACTGCAACAGATCTTAGCAAAGCTCTAAAATGTGGTGTCATTCTATAACCAGCACTGAAAGGATGGAACTCTCACAGCAGTTTGTTTTGTTTTATTGTGTTTGGAACCTCATATAAAAATCTATGACAGTTATCACAGACAGTTAGTTGAGTTCACTTCATTTTGTTGGAAGCTCATCACCTTACCTTGTGGAAGTAAGCATCTCAGCATCCTAGCTTGCCTTGTTGTATTTATTAAGTTAGCTAGGGAACAGTTATTCTTTAGATGGTCAGGAAATACATTGAGATTAATTGAGTAGTGTTTTTCCTGCATCTGGTTGCATCTGTCCAACTGTATTATTTTTATTTCTCCTGTGACTGAAATTCTGATGTTTATTGTTCTTTGATATTTAGTATTCTCATGTTTTCTATTTTATTATTTATTATTAAATATTTCTATACCTTTCATTGTGGCTGGTCTTTTAGAGAATACTTTTAACATCTTTAGAGTACCTGTTCTTATTTTAGTGACACCTTGGCCATTTCAAAAAGCCTGGCTGCTTTGGTTATGCTCTACCATTTATGTCAGCATTGATTTTACTCAGTATAATTGGATACTCTTGTAAGAACCTGACAGTGGTTGACTGGTGGCAGTGAAGTTACTTTATAGCCTGTGCAGAAGGTGTACAGCTAGTAAATTTGTACCAGCCTTTCCCAGGTGTGTGTGTGTGTGTGTGTGTGTGTGTGTGTGTGTGTGTGTGTGTGTGTGTGAAAATGAAATACCCAGATGAGAGTGTGTCAGCTACTTGGAACTAGGACACAGTGCTCCAAAGTGAGTCTTGCTTGGGATCTGGAGAGACAGTCCAGTCCCAGTGGACTGTGTTTCTTGTGTGCTTTTGGGGGAAATTGTGTTTGATGCAGAGAGCTGCATTTGAAAATACTGTGTAAATTCATTCCTGTTTTAGTGATCATCTCTCACCAGTGCCAGTGGTGAGGATTGAGGCTTCTGGATTACTGGTCTGGAGTAAAGGGAGGCCACCATATATTTGTGTCAGAGCAGTGGGTTATTAATTGGACTTCAGTAGCCTGTGGGCAGTTTTCAGTGAAGATGTGTGTACTCTCAACAGTCAAAAGGTAAACATTCAGAGTTTTATTGTCAGAACAGTTTTATTTATTTTTGTTAGCTTAGTTTAGTCAGGGGAAGCAGGCAAAGATGCCAGCAGAGGATTATGGTAAGCTGACAAAGAACCAGTTGGTGAAGGTGTGCGAAGCCAAAGGACTGGTGCATGCTATCCAGACTAAAGAGGAGCTGATTTCAGCTTTAATCACAGCTGCAGTGCAGACCAGTGGCCAGAAGGACAACCAGTCTGGTATTGGGGATGTGCAGTCTTCAGAAACAGGACAGTTCACCTTTTCCTCTGAGGACTTAAAAATCCATGTGAAGTTAAAGAGACTTGAACTGGATGCCAAATGTTTGGAGTCTGAAGAAAAGGAGAAGCAGCTTCATCATGAACTGCGACATTTGGAGACCAAAGATTGAAAATGAGCTCTTCTAAGTTGGCCCAATGGACTATCCCGGTAAACAAACTGTAAAATAAATAAATAAAGAGAGACTGAGACGTTTGGAGGCTGAAGAAAAGGAAAAGCAGTGTCAGCATGAACTAGAGGCCAAACATTTGGATATCAAAGAAAATGAGAGACTGCAGCATTTGGAGATCAAAGAAAAAGAGAGACTGTGGCATTTGAAGATTGAAGAGAGACTGCGGCATTTGAAGATCAAAGAGAGACTGCAGAATTTCGAGATCGAAGTGAGACTGTGGCATTTGAAGATCGAAGAGAGACTGCGGCATTTGGAGATCAAAGAGAGACTATAGCATTTGAAGATCAAAGAGAGACTGTGGCATTTCAAGATCGAAGAGAGACTGTGGCATTTGAAGTTCAAAGAGAGACTGCGGCATTTGAAGATCAAAGAGAGACTGCGGCATTTCGAGATCGAAGTGAGACTACGACATTTGGAGATCAAAGAGAGACTGGGGGATTTGGAGATCGAAGAGAGTCTGTGGCATTTGAAGATCAAAGAGAGACTGCGGCATTTGGAGATCGAAGAGAGACTGCGGCATTTGGAGATCGAAGAGAGACTGCGGCATTTGGATATAGAAGAGAGACCGCAACATTTGAAGACTAAAGAAAAGGAGAAGCAGCATCAGCATGAGAGAGAAATGCTGACCCTTCATCGGGGTCATGATGGTAATTAGGAAAGGAATAACCAGACCCCAGAAGCAATAAAGGTCAGTAAATTTCTTCCAGAATTTGCAAATGGTTATGACTTTGATAGATTTATTCATATATTTGAAAGAATATGTAAACAGTATAATGCTGACCAAGAGCTCTGGGTACAGATCCTAACCCCCTTACCCCACTGTAAAGCTGTAAATCTAAATTGTCTGATACTGATTGTTTAAAGTATGATAGAGTAAAACAATGTTTACTGAACTGTCATAAATTAACACCTGAAGCTTACTGAAAAAAGTTTTGTGAGCATAGACGCAAGGCAGATGAAAGTGTATGTGATTATATTGCTGAGTTATGCACTTATTTTCATAGGTGCAAGAGTGGGTGTCAGGTCACCACTTTTGAAAGACTGGCAGACCTTTTGATGAGGGAACAAGCCCTTAGTACTTTGCCTGAGATGAGAATCAGGTTGGCACACTGGGAGTGTAACTCTGCAGATGAGCTGTGGCGAAAAGGGAATCTCTACTTAGCAAGCAGGGCATCACTGCAGAAGAAGGGGATACCCAGTGCTGCACATGGCTGTAAAGGGAAACTATGGTGGCAGCCTAAATCACCCCAACAGAGTCTGCCAGTAACAGGAAAAACCAGTTGTTCGGGTACATGGCCAGGATTAGGGGTTAGATGTTTTAAATGTAACCAGAAGGGCCATGTAGCATACAGATGTCCACTGAAGCAAGGTGGGAAACAAAAGGTGAGGGTGTCAGCAAGTAGGAATAACAGCATCCCAGTAGTAAGTTGTCTGGAGACAACAGGGGTGCCAAACTATTGCAGGAGTTTGTTCCCTATCTTAGTGGATGGAAGACAGGTCACAGCTAAGACAGGCACAGCCTCTGACATAACCATTGTGAAGCTTGCAGTGTTTAAGGAGGAGCAGTACTTGCTTGGGCAGTCCACTCTAATCAGAGCTTTAGGAAGGATCCCATTCCAAATATCTTTGGCCAGGGTTTACCTTGATTGTGAGGGTGGAAAAGGAAGTCAGCAAGTAGCTGTGTTTGAGGATATTCCTGCACATGCCTTAATAGGGAATGATTCTGATAATGCAGTACATTGTGTGTACGCAGGTTATACACAGTCAGACTTAGAGACAGGCATGTAGGTTTGGTAGGCTGTGGGAGACCCAAACAAACCCCACACCAGAAGCTGGGGCTGGTGATGTGGCTATTTCAGCGAGGGAGTTACCCTGTAGCAGACAGAGGTGAGTGGTAGTATCCAGGCTGAGTGTGTGGCATAGCCAGATACTAGGTTTCCTGTGGAAGTGGAGCTGGGAAAGGTTACAAAGATAGAGTTGAGCAGGCTCAGCTTTCGGACCCTACCTTATGAGGCTTGAGGGAGGTAGCTAAGGAGCCACCTGATACTCAAGGAAAGGCGGAGTCTGTATACTGGAACAAAGGATTACTGTACAGAGAGTGGACCCCTGAGAGAGGCTTAGAGGGTGAGGTAATACAGCATTTGATAGTGCCCACAGCCTAGCATCCTGCACTTCTAGCTATAGACCATGACATTCCTTTTTCAGTTCATATGGGCATACAGCACACCCAGAGACATATTATGCAGAACTTTTATTGGCCTGGGATTGCAAAGGATGTAAGAGAGTACTGCAGAATCTGTGAGCAGTGCCAAAAGGTAGGCATGGCAGGGGACAAGGTAAAACCTCCATTGATGGCTTTGTCTGTGATTGAAGAGCCATTTCAGATGGTAGCTATGGATATTGTGGGCTTCTGAATACCACAAGTTCCACAGGGAAGATGTATATCCTAGTGGTAGTTGATTATGCTACTAAATACCCTGAGGCAGTGGCTCTGTCGTCCATAGAGGCAGAGAAGGTGGCAAATGCTTTGTTAGAGATTTTCAGCAGGGTAGGTTACCTGAGAGAAGTACTGACTGACAGAGGTGCTAACTTAATGTTGAATCTACTGGCTTGTCTGTGCAAGTGTTGTGGGGTGAAGCACCTAAAGACCAACCCCTACCATACCCAGACTAATGATATTGTGAAGACCATGCTATGGATATTTGCACACCAGTTTAAGAGAGAGTGGGACAAATATTTGTTCCATCTACCATTTGCATACAGAGAGGTACCCCAGGAATCCACACGTTTTTCACCCTTTGAACTGCTGTATGGGCATAGGGTGAGGGGGGGGCTTTTAGATTTGATTTGTGATGAGTGGAGAGGTGAGTTTGAATCCCACAAGGAGTCTGTTGTGGCATATGCCCTAAACCTCAGTACAAGGCTTAGGGAACTCATGAGCTTGGCCCAGGAGAATCTGGCAGGAGCCCAACAGCAGAAAAAGCTCTGGTATGACTAAAATGCTCAAGCCTGAGAGGATGTTGTGGGACAGCAGGTTATGGTGCTCCTTCCTGTCAGATGCAATAAGCTGCAGGCAGCTTGGGGGGACCCTTAGAATTGGTAAGGATGGTCAGTAATGTTAATTACATGGTAAATCTGTTAGGCTGGAAGTAGGGGCATAAACTGTACTATGTTAACATGATGAAGCCTCAGCATGTCAGGAAGGTGTTGGGCAGTTTTAAAATCGCAGGACTGACCATTAAGATCAGTAAGTGTCAGGTAGGTATGGTTGAGGTCTCCAACCTGGGACATAGAGTGGAAGTGGTAAGAGTAGGCCAGAACCTGCCAAAGTGGAAGCTACCTGACCCCGTTACAAAAACAGATGAGGGCATTCTTGGGCATAGCAGGGTACTATAGAAAGTTCGTTCCCAGTTATAGTACAATAGCTGCTCCCCTTACAGACCTGACAAAGACAAACAGGCCAGATAAGGTACTGTAGACCCCAGCCTGCGAGCAGGAATTCCAAAAACTTAAAGGGGCTTTGGGAGGACCCTCTGTGTTAGCCAGTCCAGATTACAGCAAAGAATTTGTTGTGCAGGTGGATGTTTCAAACCACAGGGTGGGGGCTGTACTTAGCCAGGTTTCCTCAGAGAGACAAGAGCACCCAGTGGTATATCTCAATCATAGGCTCCAACCCAGGGAGGAAAGCTATGCAGCTGTAGAAAAGGAATGTCTAGCCACAGTGTGGGCACTGCAGAAACTTCAGCCTTATCTGTATCAAAGGAAATTCTCTGTGGTTACATACCACAAGCCCTTAACATGGACTCTCAAGACAGGGTACAGGCTAATGTGTTCCCACACAAGCCCATTTATTATTAAATATTTTTATACCTTTCATTGTGGCTGGTCTTTTATTGAATACTTTTAGTGTCTTGAAAGTACCTGTGCATATTTTAGTGATGCCTTGGCCACCCTGAAAAGCCTGTCTGCTTTGGTTACACTCTACTATGTATGTCACTGCTGATTTTAGTCAGTATAATTGGATACCCTTGTAAGAGCCTGACAGTGGTTGACTGGTGGTAGCAAGGTTACCATATAGTCTGTGGGTGTATCAGGTACTTGAAATTGGGACACAATGCTCCAAAGAGAGTCTTGTTTGGGTTCTGGAGAGACAGAGAATCAAGTCCCAGTGGAGCGTGTTCCCTGTGTGCTGTTGGGGGAAACTGTGTTTGATGCAGAGAGCTGCATTTGAAAATCCTGTGTAAATTAATTTCTGTTTTTAGTGACTGTCTCTGACTGATGTCAGTGGTGAGGATTGAGGCTCCTTGATTATTGGCCCAGGGTAAAGAGATGCTGTCACAGATGGCGCCATCCATGCTCAAACAGTGGTAATAGCCAACCTACTAGCTGACATATTTGGAGCAAACTTCAACCCCCTGTCCCCTCCAGTCATCCCCCAAAGTATACCTGCCACCACTCCTCAGCCTATTAACTCAAAAGTGCAGGTCATTTTGGCATTCTCTAATGCCAAAAACATGGCATCATTGGGACCAGACAACATCCTAGATTGTCTTTTAAACAACTTAAAACATGACCTAGCAGACACACTTGGATCCCTGTTTAACCACAGCTCACTAGGAAGACAGCAACAGTAATCCCTCTACAGAAAGGGGGCCATCATCCACCCCTGGGAATTATATGCCCTGATTAGCCTCATCTGCAAGGCCATGGAAAGCATCATTATGGACCTTATTAACAAGGACATAGGTAATCTCCAAAGTCTGGATCCAACCCAGTTCATATTCATTACAGGCAGATCATGCCTGTTAAATATGGTTGAGTTCTTCGAGAAAGTCACCAAGACCCTGGATGAGGGAAATACAGTGCATACTGCCTATTATGACCTATCCAAGGCATCTGACACAATCGCCTACTCAGGTATTATAGAGAAACTCCCCAATTTGGAATTAACCCATACATTCCAAGATGGGTAGCCAACTGGCTCACCAACAGGGCACATTCCCTTCAAGAAAGTGACTTCACCTTTAGCAAAAGACCAGTCACCAGTGGCATACCACAGCATTATGTGCTGGGCCCCTTACTCTTCAGAATTTATTTCTCAGAAGTCCAGTCAAACGTGAATGGCCTATGGCTGACCAAGTTTGTTGATGATTGCAAATTGGAAGTAATCACTGAGTCCCCCAACAAGGGACTATATATATATATATATATATATATATATATATATATATATATATATATATATATATATAGTGTCTACTTGATATAATTGAAAACTCACTTACTCGAAACACTAAATGTCAAAATAACATTGCCAAAATTGCTATTCAGTGAACACCTGGATCACCAAACAGGAACTCCAGGAAATTAACCACTTGCTCAGCTCCACAAAAAACAAAAACCAAAGCAAATCAAACCCACCCATGTTGGGGTGGTGAAGCCCCCCACTCCCCCATAGCTAAATATAACAAATCCAAGATCTTGTTACAGTGGGGAAAGGGGCAAAGTTCACCATGGTGGCCAAGAGGTTAATTTCTGGTTGTTCCAGTTCTGTGATCTGAGTGTTCGTTGAATAGAGGTTTTGGCAATGTTGACTTGACATTTAGTGTTTCAAGTAAGTGGATTTTCAATTATATCAAGTTTTGTAAAGAATCATGTCATTTGTATATTAAACTGATTTGTACAGATGCTTGTGTTGAAAATGGATTTGTAAAGTTGCTTGTGTTAAAAATGTATCAACAGTGCTTCCTGCTGGACAGAAAATGAAATATACAAGTATTATTGTAATTGATTAAATGTATGTTTTGACAGCGGATACTGGAAGAGAAGAGGTTAATCTCAAACCTCAAAAATAGTAAAAAAATAAATTACTGGGCTTAGGCTATAAAAATGTTATCTCACAGTTTTGAATGAAGCCAGAGACGCAATGTCTGTAAGAAGTATGATTTATTAGCTCTTGTAAGAAGAGTGGAAGTGTTTTATGGTTTTATGACTTCCAGGAGTTGCAGAAGATCTTAGCAAGGCTCTCTATATGTGTATTATTGACACATAGATGCTAAATCCTGGCAGTTTCCAGCAACAGTGGCTTGCGTGGCAACCAGACATCAGATGACCATATATATGTGATGTCATTCTGCAATCCATTACTAAAATAATGTTTAATACTAGTTGAGAGTGAAGTCTCATGGCACTCTGTGTTGGAAATCTGACATAGAAGGATCATTCACCTACTTCATCTTGCCTTGCTGCAGTAAGTAACTTAATTAGGGAATAGTAACTCTTCAGATCAGTCAGAAAATATAGTGAGATTAGTTATGTACTGATTTTCTGTATCTTTGTGAATCTTCATTTGGGTTATTTTAGTATCTACTGTGGTTGAAACTCTGGTGTTTATTGTAAATAGATATTTAGTATTTTCATGTTCTTTTATTGTGTATTATTAAATATATTTAAACCTTTCATTGTGGCTGGTCCTTTAGAGAATATTTTAACCTTTGAGAGTACTTATGCCTGTTTGGTGGCTCTGTGGCAACTCCTGAAAGTCTTACTGTACTGGTCAAACTACCATTCATATTAATACTAATTTCACTCAGTATAATTGTGTACCCTTGTAAGAGCCTTAGAGTAGCTGGCTTGGGAGTGTCTGGTGGCAGTAGCTACTTTATAGTCTGGGCAGAAGAGGGCATAGCTAGTAAACCAGTGCCAGCCTCTCCCAGGTGAGTGTGTGTGTGTGTGTGTGTGTGTGTGTGTGTGTGTGTGTGTGTGTGTGTGTGTGTGTGTGTGTGTGTGTGTGTGTGTGCAAATCAAATCTCAGAGTGTGTGTGTCAGCTACTTGGGGCAGGGACACAAAGCACTAGTTTCACAGAGAGAATGGTGGAGGACTTGGTTTGGACACTCGGCTGAGGACTTAACTCTACAGTTGTGCCAGTGGGGGAGGCTTACTGGGTATCTAGGGAGAGACAGAGATAGAAACCCAGACCCCGGGCTGAGTGTGGTCTGGGCTGAGTGTGGTCCCTCTGTGCTCTTAAAATAAATTCTGCTTGATGAAGAGAGCTGCATCTGGAAATACTGGGTGTAATGCTTTTAATTTGTCAGTAGTCCCTTTACTGAGAATAGTGTCAAATGCCATAGCAAGGTCAGGATAAGAAGTCCACAGTGTCATCCTTTCATCACGGGATGAAATGTCTTCTTCAGCTTGCCACACACTTTAAAAGGCAAGATCATGGTGTTCCAGATTTGAAGACGTAGGTTCTCTGTGTCATTTTGGATAACTTTCTCCAGAAGTTTTTATAGAATACTGGTCAGGTTGATGGGTCTGTTAAGCCTCCACCCCCACTGAATCATTACATTTAGCCTGCTTGCCATAGGTCAGAGAAGTGCTTCAGTGCTGAAATTTTGTTTAAGATGCTTGATAGTGTTTGCGTTTTTAATATTACACATATCACTTTTCTAGTTCCATTCCATGTTTTTACACCTCCTTTTTCGTGACTTTTGAGTTTTGTCTTCTGTATTGTAAGCTCTGTGGCATAAAGGCCGCAATAAGGTCTACAATGAAAAATGTGTATTATTTAGTCTTCAAATAACTTAGCTCTTCCTAACTTAAAATACTTTACAATAAATAAATTTGAAATATTAGTTATCATGTTTGATGTTATGGTATGCTCTGCATGAATACATATTTTACCCACCCTTCTTTATTTGTTTATTATTTAATTTTTTTTGAATGTATGTATTTTGCTGATATGTATCTCAGTTGGGATTTTCTAAGATTTTGGCAAGAACATGGTAAAATTAATGCTTTTGAACTGCAATGCTAGAGAAAACTTTTGAGAATTCCATGGGCTACCAGATAATCAAAATGGTCATTAGTTAAGGACAGAAAACTAAGCCTGTTCACTGAAAGGTCTCACAGTAAAAGTATAACAAAAATATTTTGACCAGATAACATACATACATACAAATGTTTGGAGCATAGGGCATTAATGCCTTTCTAGCCTGCCAAAATACCAAAACAATTGTTCCCATAATAAATGTCCGGGCTGTTCTTAAAAATATCTAAACTAGTACTTGCTTTAATGCAATTTGGTAGTCTATCCCATGCATCAGCTACTCTCTCAGAGAACCAATCAGTACACTTCTCATTTCTATAGAATCTTCTACATAGGTTGTCTGATGAGGGTCTATATTACCATGTCAACAGGGCTGTTCATCGAATGCCCTTACATTGACACATGTACACCAAAATAACTAAATGTCGAACAGCCACAAAAGCGATTTTTTTTTTCCAGGGGAAAGAAATCGCTGGGCCAACAAGAAAAACAAAACAAACTGACAGATACAATGAATTGAGGGGCTTTGCCCCCACACCCCCCTACTTAAATATACCAACTCCAAGATTGCACTACATTGGAGGAAATGGCAAATTTCTGACAACGCCCAAGCAATTTTTTTTCCCTGGGAAAAAAATTGCTTTTGTGGCCATTCAACATTTAGGTATTTCGGTGTATATGTGTTGACATATGGGCATTTGATGAACAGCCCTGTTGACATGTTAATATGGACCCATCTGATGATTCTCTACAACTTTTCATAACCCCAGAGATTTCCAGAGGTAGTTGTATCTAAATGCCCTATACGATCTCCTCTTAAATATCTTTATGAGACACAGTACAAATTCAGATAGTTTAGTTTTTCATAATAAATTCAATTTTCGCATCCATGGATGCACTTGGTATATTTCTGATGTACTCTTCCCAGTTTATTCATGCTTGTTTTCTTAAAAGGTTTTCATATTGTTTTTCTGTACTCAAGTTTGGGTCTAATGTAATAAACAAACAATGACTTCCTCACTACTGATTTCCTAGCCTTTATATATCTTTTTAGGCAAACTATAGTTCTATAACTATCATTAATCAATTAGTTGATATGATTAGAAAAACTCAAAGCTGGGTCTACCCATATACCCAGGTCCTTAAATGAGTGTATAGTTTCAATCACTGTGTGCTGTATTAAATATTCACCTTTCAGTTCGTCTCCCAAATCTCATATGCCTAGTTTTTGATGTATTTATCAACATATTATTCTCCTGTGTCCAAATGGTCAGTTTAGTCAAGCATTTTGTAGACATGCCTTATTTGTAACACATGTAATCAGTTTACCTAATTTCAAGTCATCTGCATACAGACTGTAGAACACCTCAGATAAAAATGATATATCAGAAAGATACAATCTAAACAAGTAAGGGCGAAGGACAGAGCCATGTGGGACACCCTGACTGTAACCAAGAATTTCACCCGTCCAGTTGGTGTATGATACTTCCCATGTCCTATTTGTAAGCCGTGCAGCTATCCATCTCATCAAGAATACATTACTACCTGGTGCCAGAGCCATGGCCTAAAATTAAACGCCAAGAAATGCATAGTCATACCCTTCGGGAAAAACAAGGTTGCCCCTAGCTACCATATAGGTGGCAATCCACTGAGCACAGAAGAAGTCATCAGGGACCTGGGGACCCAGGTTGACACTAGCCTTTCGTTTGACACTCATGTTGCTAAAGTAGTCAGGAAAACCTTCTACATTGCCCACCTGATCATGAAGGGATTCACATCTAGATCAAGGGAGGTCATCGTCCCCCTGTACTCATCACTCATTAGACCTATGATTGAGTACAATGCCCCATTCGGAATGTATCTGACCCAACACCTGCAGCAGCTGGAAAGGCCCCAAAAGTTCCTCACCAAAAGGATAAAGGGTCTCAAAAATATGTCTTATGCTGCCCGACTGAAAGAACTCCAGCTCTATTCAGTCTCATACCGCTTGCTCAGAGGTGACCTGTGCCTGACATATAAGGCCATGTCAAACCCAGATTTGATGAATATGCTTCACCTCAAAAATCTAGATCCCTCAGAACCACAAGGGGGAGACTTAAACCTTGACACGGTTATTAATAGAACGTGCTGGAGGGACAGATTCATCACCCAGAGACTCCCTATGCTGTGGAACAAAATCCCGGTACATGTGAGGCAGAGCACCTCACTGGCCTTGTTCAAGAGGAATCTTGACCAATGGATGGGAGATCGCAGATATACCCCAGGGATTACTTCAGTGTCACTGCTTGACAGAGGCACAGCAAAATAATAGGCATAGTTTTATTCAAACTAAAGGGGTGGCGAAAGCCACATAACTATGGGCTAGGCTTATAAATGCCCTTGGGCAGATAGCCTAGTATGAACCTATGAACCTAGTTGTACTAATTTATTGATCAGTGTTATGTGTATGACCCTGTCAAATGCTGAAGTTAAATCTATATAAATTATATCAAAACACAATTTTTCATTCATGTAATGTAGACAGGATTCACTAAAGAATACACTGATACTGAGAAAGGTCTGGGGCAGAAGAAGAAGAAGTCAGCACAACTAAATAATGAAAATAAATTTTCAAGAACTTAAAGAAAGAGTTATTGACAGACAGACATGGTGTGCTAAAGCTGCTGAGATTGCAAAGGGTCGGACTTGACTAATGAATAAACGGTAATAAAGCAAGTCCCTTGTATTACCTGAACTGCTAAAAAGTGCTTGGTAATATCCTTATCTGCATATAACAGTATTTCAAATAAGAGATGGCTACTAAGCAAGAAACCATGAATTCTACAACTACAGAAACTATACTTTCCTCTATAATTACCCCTGAGAAGGATATAATATCCAAGAGACAAAAAATAAATAAATCAAAGCAAGAGCTGAACAAAGGGCCTACTAAAACCAAAGCTGAATCTGCACTTAAACTTGAAGATATTAAGTCAGCATTACAACCATTGCAAGATGAGTTCAAGTTATTTTCAGATAAGCTAAATTCCTTTGGTTCAGACCTGGATCAAATCATAAGAATAAACACAACAGAAAATAAAACTGAGGAGAACTCGAAGCAGATACAGGATTTACAAGCTAAGTTAAATGCAAATGAAAAATAATCAATGACTTACAACAAAAAATAACTGACTTAGAAGCTCGAAGTAGGAGAAATAATATCTTAATACATGGCATTCCGGAAAAGTTTGATCAACCCCAACTACCTGTAATATTAACAGAGATCATTGAACTAGTAACTCAATATGTCCTTTATTGTACTTGTACCTTATTACAATAAAGAACATATTGATTTTCACTGCTGTGTGGAACCAGATTATTTTTCTCTTTCTTGTATTCTCTGATTTTTGCATCTGATTCCTTATTTGGTTCAATGACTGTTTTCGTTTGGCACTCTCTTCATATCACTACTTCTCACTAAACAAAGTTCTGTGGCTAGAATTTCCACACCTTCTCCTACAATCGCAACTCCACAGTACTTTTTCCATACTCAACAACCCCTCTGCCTGCCCTGTTCTCCCCTCCCATGTTACTCCCTACCCCCCCCCCCCGCCCCGGCCTCCCCGGAGCATCTTCTCTCAGTTTATAAACCCAAAACGAATATTAACAAACTACTTTACAAACACTCTGTCTCACTAAATTGGAACAAACTCCGTCTCCATATTAGATCCAACCTTTCCTTTCCCTGTTTTAAAAAGCTTAAATCCCACCTACTAAACTTGATATTATGCCGTTGCCTTGACCACACGCAGTCTTAGTCTCTCCCACTTTATAACCTGTTGCATCTCCTAACTTTCTTTCTCTGTTAGTAGCTTCTTCTGAAACTAACCTGCTAAACCTCAGCTCTACTACTATAGCCCTACTATAGCCCCTCCCATTCTCCACACTATTTATCCCCCCCCACTTCCTATAAATGTCTATACATTGTCCTTCTTTTGAACAACGATTATCTTTTTGTTTTTACTCTCATATGTAATAAATTTTAGTCCACTACTATGGGTGCAACCCTTAATGTTCATATTTTTTTCTTTTTTTTTCTCTTTTTAATTAATTTTGTATTTGCAGTGTTGTTTTTAATAGTTTTTGTCCTGTATGTTTATCTTTGCTTATGTTTGCTGGGGCTCTTTCCCCTTGGGTCTCCATTGAAAATGGGTGCTTGCTATCAATACAATGCAAATAGTTACTAACCTTTTCTTTCTTGCAATTATTTTGCATTGTGATTGTTGTATTATGTCACTTTATTTTTACTTATGTTTGCTGGGGCTTTTCTACTAGGCTCTCCACTGAACATGGGTTTGTTACAAACTCACTTGGACTAACCCAGTTAAGAAATGTGCAATAAATAAATAAATAAATTAATTAATCATCTCACAGGATGAGCTGCATGTAGCACCTTTCCACACACAGATTCCACTCCCATCCTCTCTGGCAAGCTCACAACAGCAGACTTCCTTAATGAATTCTGTACCTCATCTGATCTCCCTAGACTGCACAGAGATGTCCCTTTATCAGACCTAAACCCTCCATCCAACCCTGCTTTCTACTTCAAAGAATATCAGCCAAACAACTTGAGAAACATATTAATGAAATTAGCACAAATACTCCACAGGAACAGATGGACTTCTGTCTTGACTTATGGTACTACGTAGATCTCATCTATGTCTCACCCTTTACCAACAATTCAACCTTTATCGCTCCTCCAACCCAATGCATTCATAGTGGAGGCAAGCAATAGTAAAACCCATTGCTAAGCAACCCAAATCTGTAAGTCCCAAAAGATTTAGAACAATTTAAATACCAGCCACCCTAGGCAAAATCTATGAAAAAAATAATCTTTATCCTACTTCCAGAACATACTTAAAACATAGCATCTCTGGGGCTTTCAGACAATGACATCCTTATAAGCCTCCACTGATGACATCTGTCAGGACTAGCACAAGGGACTTAAAACAGATATTAGCTTCATCGACCTGACAAAAGCCTTTGACTTGGTGGGCCATCCACTTCTATTAAACTCCCTTTTTTCATCCTAAACCGTCCACAACTCTCTCCCAAGCTTCAGGAACTTCTTGGAAAAGGGAGACTTTAAAGGCTAAACTGGATCTTCTTTCTCTTCTTTCTCACCCCAAATCAAAGGAGTACATCAAGGATCCATCTTATCCCCTTTACTCTTCTGTTTATTTATTAAACACCTACATATGGAATTCCTTCTACTAAATATCTTTCTATATGCTGATGATATAGAGATCTACAGAGGGAAGGTCACCCTCTACCATCAAAACATAACTTGAAGAATGTATATTTTTTCTCTTTAACTCCCCACTCAATGAGAAGACAAAATATATAATCTTTAGAATCAATACAAAAGCTTTCTGCTGTTGCCATGGACTGGGTCATTCAGCTTAGCAACCAACCACTCTTAGAAACAACCATTCCATTCAACTATCTCGGTATATGACATAACCAAAATGTAAACCTCCAACATTGTATGTCTACCACCAAATCAAAAGTCAGCACCCTACGTTTCTGTCCAAATATATGTCACATTTCCTCTCCCTTGGTACCAGAGCGGCCATAGGCAATGGAAGTTTGATGACACAATTTGAATATGTCCACCCAATCACAACTAGTGCTTTCAAGAAAAATTTGACCTCCATCCAAACCACAGTTAATAATACCCATAGATTCAAATTTCTGCCCTGAAAAACATAACATTACTGGAATCTCTTTCAAACGGTAAAATGGCTACTAATTAAACAAAGTTGTACCCTGCTCCTAGCTTCTGTCACCTACAAACATACAGAACTTCTCCTTTTTTTGCTACCAAATTAACTAAAATATATTACCAGCAACATAAGATCCTCTTCTAGCAAGCCCCCTCCATCTTACGCCTAGGAATGGACTTTGCAGCACGGATCAAAGTTTCTCAACACTCTACATTTGGTAACCCCCCACTAAAGGTCAATTACTCACTTCCTACCAAACTTGCCATAACCAACTTAAAAAATAATTGAATTGAAAAGTCTTGCATACTTGCTGTACAACAGGTAGCATGACTCGAACCCGTTCCCCTCCATACTTCCTTTATTTACTTAACATTTGTTTACCAGGAAACGTTGACTTGGAACAAAGCCGATTTTCTGTGGTGGCCCTGGAAGAAACGCTCCAGACGCACATCTTTGTAATGTGGGAGGAAAATGGAGTATGCAGAGAAATACCACATGAATGCAGGGAGGAGATGCACACTCCACACAGATGGCACTCCAGCCGAGAATTGAACTGGAAAACCGCTTGCTGTGAGGCGACAAAGCTACCGCTGCACCACTGTGCTGTCCAATGTTACTCTTCCAGTGACATCTCTTCCCACCTGCCTCCTTTTGCAGTTTTGTTACCTTTCCAACTCTTTCATAACTTTTCCTCTCTTCTTCTCTTCTACCTACCTTCCTTCCCCCATAGACCTTATTGTACATACCACATGTACTGAATAGTTACTATATATATATATATATATATATATATATATATATATCTATATTGCACGTGTACTGAATAGTTACTCTATATACCGCATTTTGAACCAGTTGGACAACTTTGCCTATCTCTAAAAACCTACAGTGGTTAGAATTGCGCCAACAACTCCTTCTGCCTCAGCTACACCCGACTCACTCTATCCTAAACTGACCCAACTCCTGTCTGGCTCTCTCAACTGTCATCTCTCTCTACACTGCTAATCATACACTTCATAACTCTGACCAACAGCTCCTAGAGATTTACAAACCAAAAAAAAAATGGTAAACTTTTCTACAATCACTCAGTTGTCAACGTATGGAATAAACTGCCCTTATATGTAAAAACAATTGTTAACATTGATTGTTTCAAAAAATATTACAAGACAACCTATTTAACTCTTGGACTTGGTCTTGCACCGATCCAACTTGCAACTAAGCCCTCCTTCCTCTTACTCATTTTTTCTGGACAATATCCTACTTTATTTTAATCCTGACTTGTTCCATAAAATAGGCCATACTACATTCTCTCTGGCCCTGATGTGATGTTATATTTTATACTGATCTTACTTCATGCTATTTACCTGTAAGTAATTGTACTGTGTTTAACTATAGGATATAATTGCATGTGATTTATGTTGATACTTCATTTTGCATCATGTATGTATCTATTGAAGCTTTTCTCTTTGGACCTCCTCTGAAAAAGGGCATCTGCCCAGTTGGACTGACCCGGTCAGCAAATGTCAAAATAAGTAAATAAATAAATACATAAATAAATAAGTAAACTTGTCTCAGAGCTTAAATGCTAAATGTTTTTTTTTTTTTAACTACAGTTGATATTTTAGTTATAGTTGCATTTTAGTTATAGTACTGACTGTTTGCTTGTAAAACGTTTGGGGCTATTTTTTTCAAAATTGATCATTAGCTACTCCCTGAGGCCTCTCCTCACTCACTCACTCACTCACTCACTCACTCACTCACTCACTCACTCACTCACTCACTCACTCACCCACTCGCTCACTCACTCACTGAGTCTAGTAAACTCAACTAGCCTCCAATGGACTATTTACAACCCTTGTTTAAGAATAGTGATGAGATCAAGTCTACGTGGGACACAGTCATGGTGCCGTCATGGTATAAGAATAGTGATGAGATCACGTCTACGTGGGACACAGTCATGGTGCCGTCATGGTATAAGAATAGTGATGAGATCACGTGTACGTGGGACACAGTCATGGTGCCGTCATGGTTTAAGAATAGTGATGAGATCACGTCTAAGTGGGACACAGTCATGGTGCCGTCATGGTATAAGAATAGTGATGAGATCAAGTCTACGTGGGACACAGTCATGGTGCCGTCATGGTATAAGAATAGTGATGAGATTACGTCTACGTGGGACACAGTCATGGTGCCGTCATGGTATAAGAATAGTGATGAGATCACGTCTACGTGGGAGACAGTCATGGTGCCGTCATGGTATAAGAATAGTGATGAGATCACGTGTACATGGGACACAGTCATGGTGCCGTCATGGTATAAGAATAGTGATGAGATCAAGTCTACGTGGGACACAGTCATGGTGCCGTCATGGTATAAGAATAGTGATGAGATCAAGTCTACGTGGGACACAGTCATGGTGCCGTCATGGTATAAGAATAGTGATGAGATCACGTGTACGTGGGACGCAGTCATGGTGCCATCATGGTATAAGAATAGTGATGAGATCACGTGTACGTGGGACACAGTCATGGTGCCGTCATGGTATAAGAATAGTGATGAGATCATGTGTACGTGGGACACAGTCATGGTGCCGTCATGGTATAAAAATAGTGATGAGATCAAGTCTACGTGGGACACAGTCATGGTGCCGTCATGGTATAAGAATAGTGATGAGATCACGTGTACGTGGGACACAGTCATGGTGCCGTCATGGTATAAGAATAGTGATGAGATCAAGTCTACGTGGGACACAGTCATGGTGCCGTCATGGTATAAGAATAGTGATGAGATCAAGTCTACATGGGACACAGTCATGGTGCCGTCATGGTATAAGAATAGTGATGAGATCACGTGTACGTGGGACGCAGTCATGGTGCCATCATGGTATAAGAATAGTGATGAGATCACGTGTACGTGGGACACAGTCATGGTGCCATCATGGTATAAGAATAGTGATGAGATCATGTGTACGTGGGACACAGTCATGGTGCCGTCATGGTATAAAAATAGTGATGAGATCAAGTCTACGTGGGACACAGTCATGGTGCCGTCATGGTATAAGAATAGTGATGAGATCACGTGTACGTGGGACACAGTCATGGTGCCGTCATGGTATAAGAATAGTGATGAGATCAAGTCTACGTGGGACACAGTCATGGTGCCGTCATGGTATAAGAATAGTGATGAGATCAAGTCTACATGGGACACAGTCATGGTGCCGTCATGGTTTAAGAATAGTGATGAGATCACGTTTACGTGGGACACAGTCATGGTGCCGTCATGGTATAAGAATAGTGATGAGATCACGTGTACGTGGGACACAGTCATGGTGCCGTCATGGTATAAGAATAGTGATGAGATCAAGTCTACATGGGACACAGTCATGGTGCCATCATGGTATAAGAATAGTGATGAGATCACGTCTAAGTGGGACACAGTCAATGTGCCGTCATGGTATAAGAATAGTGATGAGATCAAGTCTACGTGGGACACAGTCATGGTGCCGTCATGGTATAAGAATAGTGATGAGATTATGTCTACGTGGGACACAGTCATGGTGCCATCATGTATAAGAATAGTGATGAGATCACGTCTATGTGGGACACAGTCATGGTGCCGTCATGGTATAAGAATAGTGATGAGATCACGTGTACGTGGGACACAGTCATGGTGCCATCATGGTATAAGAATAGTGATGAGATCAAGTCTACGTGGGACACAGTCATGGTGTCGTCATGGTATAAGAATAGTGATGAGATCAAGTCTACGTGGGACACAGTCATGGTGCCGTCACGGTATAAGAATAGTGATGAGATCACGTCTATGTGGGACACAGTCATGGTGCCGTCATGGTATAAGAATAGTGATGAGATCACGTATACATGGGACACAGTCATGGTGCCGTCATGGTTTAAGAATAGTGATGAGATCAAGTCTACGTGGGACACAGTCATGGTGCCGTCATGGTATAAGAATAGTGATGAGATCAAGTCTACGTGGGACACAGTCATGGTGCCGTCATGGTATAAGAACAGTGATGAGATCAAGTCTACGTGGGACACAGTCATGGTGCCGTCATGGTATAAGAATAGTGATGAGATCACGTCTAAGTGGGACACAGTCATGGTGCCGTCATGGTATAAGAATAGTGATGAGATCACGTCTACGTGGGACACAGTCATGGTGCTGTCATGGTATAAGAATAGTGATGAGATCACGTCTACGTGGGACACAGTCATGGTGCCGTCATGGTATAAGAATAGTGATGAGATCAAGTCTACGTGGGACACAGTCATGGTGTCGTCATGGTATAAGAATAGTGATGAGATCAAGTCTACGTGGGACACAGTCATGGTGCCGTCACGGTATAAGAATAGTGATGAGATCACGTCTATGTGGGACACAGTCATGGTGCCGTCATGGTATAAGAATAGTGATGAGATCACGTATACATGGGACACAGTCATGGTGCCGTCATGGTTTAAGAATAGTGATGAGATCAAGTCTACGTGGGACACAGTCATGGTGCCGTCATGGTATAAGAATAGTGATGAGATCAAGTCTACGTGGGACACAGTCATGGTGCCGTCATGGTATAAGAACAGTGATGAGATCAAGTCTACGTGGGACACAGTCATGGTGCCGTCATGGTATAAGAATAGTGATGAGATCAAGTCTAAGTGGGACACAGTCATGGTGCCGTCATGGTATAAGAATAGTGATGAGATCACGTCTACGTGGGACACAGTCATGGTGCTGTCATGGTATAAGAATAGTGATGAGATCACGTCTACGTGGGACACAGTCATGGTGCCGTCATGGTATAAGAATAGTGATGAGATCACGTGTACTTGGGACACAGTCATGGTGCCGTCATGGTATAAGAATAGTGATGAGATCAAGTCTAGGTGGGACACAGTCATGGTGCCATCATGGTATAAGAATAGTGATGAGATCAAGTCTACGTGGGACACAGTCATGGTGCCGTCGTGGTATAAGAATAGTGATGAGATCACGTCTACGTGGGACACAGTCATGGTGCCGTCGTGGTATAAGAATAGTGATGAGATCAAGTCTACATGGGACACAGTCATGGTGCCGTCATGGTATAAGAACAGTGATGAGATTAAGTCTACGTGGGACACAGTCATGGTGCCGTCATGGTATAAGAATAGTGATGAGATCAAGTCTACGTGGGACACAGTCATGGTGCCGTCATGGTATAAGAATAATGATGAGATCACGTCTACGTGGGACACAGTCATGGTGCCGTCATGGTATAAAAATAGTGATGAGATCACGTGTACGTGGGACACAGTCATGGTGCCGTCATGGTTGAAGAATAGTGATGAGATCACGTGTACGTGGGACACAGTCATGGTGCCGTCATGGTATAAGAATAGTGATGAGATCAAGTCTACGTGGGACACAGTCATGGTGCCGTCATGGTATAAGAATAGTGATGAGATCACATGTACGTGGGACACAGTCATGGTGCCATCATGGTATAAGAATAGTGATATGAGATTACGTCTACGTGGGACACAGTCATGGTGCCATCATGGTATAAGAATAGTAATGAGATCACGTGTATGTGGGACACAGTCATGGTGCAGTCATGGTATAAGAATAGTGATGAGATCACGTGTACGTGGGACACAGTCATGGTGCCGTCATGGTATAAGAATAGTGATGAGATCATGTGTACGTGGGACACAGTCATGGTGCCATCATGGTATGGTGTCATTGCTCTTAGGTTCACACCACCAGGGCAAGCCAGTCCCATCCCAGAGAAGGGCATGTAATGGAGACTGCTGACATATTTTCCCATCTCCACTATGACTCGCCCATAGTTCCTTCCCTTGAGGACAGTGCTCCCTGCACATTCCCAACGTCCATCAGATGTCAACTCTGACTTGAGTGTACCAAGTATGTGCACCTCCTAGGATGGGCACTCTTGTCCTCCTTTGCCCATGCTTACTTGTAAAACATATTTTATTATTCACAAGTATGTAAACATTCATCTGAAGATCTCAACTGTGTTATCTTTTGGAGATTGTAGTTTGCCTGGCCAAGCTTGGAAATGGTCATTTGGGAATATGTAAACTGAAAACTCTATACTCCACCAGAAAAGTAACCACAGCTCACACACTACATTCAGAAGTCACTGTTTTTGAAGTATGACCATGGTCTTAATTTAGACTAGAACCCACAACTCGTAGTTTCACTGTTGAATGTACTGTCAGACATAGTACAGTGAATTTAGTCCCAGCAGTTAGTCATAATTGCATTAGATTCTGATATTACTTTAGAGAATGACTTGTGCTCAGATTTTACCCAATCTGTATAAAACAACCCAAATTGTCCCTTGGAAACAGTCCA
>NC_056748.1:151882580-151920080 GCF_019279795.1 Protopterus annectens | reverse complement strand
GAACAGTGTTTTCTGGACTACCGGAGAATCAATTTGATTTCCAGATAGTCCGGAGAAAAAATGGATAGGTGATAACCCTAGGCATCACAATGGTCATGGTATATGATAATGAAGCACTCTGGGGAAGTGGCTAATGCTAATTAGGCATGTTTTCTTCCCTGGAAATGCCTTCAGCTGCTGTGTTACTCAGCAGAGAAATTTAGAAACTCACTCACCTGTGTAAAATACCATGGTGCTTTGTTGAACTTGCTCCTTGTAAAAGCTAAGTGATGTGGCACTAGAAAGTTTACTTCCATTGCGGAGTTTAGTATACATCCACAGCAGTCAGAGTCATCCATGTAGCCTTGCCAATTTTGTGAGAGTAGAAGCAAAGAGAAGGCCTCAGGTTGTATCCCCAAAACAGTGAGCTGAGCACTGTGCAGTACCCTGGAACTGACGTCTACCGTCCAGTGGCTGTATCACTGCAATCTAGGAGTGAAGATGCTGTGGACAGCTTAACCATCCCCCAGAGGTTCTCTGATCACATTCCTTCTACAATAAGAAACATCCCTCAGTAAGATCCTCCTAGGATCTACCACCTAACCCCTTAACATATGCCAAATTTCTTTTCACAGTACTACTTTTGAGGGAGGAAGATGTTGGAATGGAACACCCCCTAAAGGAGTGAGAATGATCAAGTAGGGGGGGGGTCCCCAAGTTCTGAACTGGGCAACATCAGTATTGTATAAAGTCAGTACCATGATCACTAGTAAGAAAAGAATGTGAAAGTGCATTTTAAATGATGTTGGTATATGGGAAATTCCTTTTTCTCCAAAGGGATGTGACCTCACACTTGACTATACTGGGGAGGGGGTGACAGTTGAAGTCCCCTGCACTGGGATGAGGAGCCTTCCCACAAAGTATAACCTTAGTTAAAACTCATCTTCCAATTCCTTTTTTTCAAATTCAGGCAGAAATTAAACTCCTATCTTGTCCATGCCTGAGAAGGAAGAAGGGCGACAGCAGTGAAAAGAAGGGGACTCGGTGGGGTCAGTGGGTGTATCTGAGGTCAGCCAGGATGTGCAAACAGAAAAGTATTGTTAAAATTACAGTGTGCATTTCTGTAGTTAAAAGTTAGCATTTATGTTTGTTGTAACCCAATATGTGTAACATTTAGTACTTAAAATACAGAACTAACGAGATGGATATCAGGCTCTGGGCTATTTTTTTTTTTTTTTTTAATTTTTTATCTTTTGTTGACCAGGTTAGTCCCACCAGGCTAGTGGCCTCTTTTCAGGGGAGAACCAAGGTGGTATTTATACTACTAGGGAAATTTGTCCAGGGCATCTTTTCCATCCACTGAGGTTACCATCAACTCAAGCATATGAGACCTGAGTTTAATGTCTCATCTGAAGGACAATGCACTGATTAGTGCAACACCCCCTTTATTCTTCACTTCATAGCTATGGCTGTACAAACCAGGAATAAGCACAGAATAAACTCAAAGAGCAAAGCCATCCTGGTGAAATCCCAACAGCAGTAAGCTGTTTAACAAAAGGAAGAAGATCATGGCAGAAATGAGAAAGTGCAAAGATTGGTATCATAAAACCTCCCTCATCCATCTAAACAAACTACTCATGGGGCTAATCAATTCTACCAAAACCAAACTAGAAGTAAACATAGCCTCCCAGGCCAAGGACAAACACAGGGCTTTCGACAGTTAACTTTGGAACCTCAAAGATCGCACACAACAATGTGCTGAACTAATTGTAAATGGAGTCACCTACTTCTTCTTTCGGCTTTTCCCGGTTAGGGGTCACCACAGCAGATCATCTGTCCAACCTTCCACAGAAGGCATACACATGCACACACTCACACCTAGGGCCAATTTAGAGTGTCCAATCCACCTACAGCATGTGGAGTCACCTACAGTGAGCCCAAAGAAATAGCAAGTCTACTGGCTGAGAAGTTCAGCTCCAATTTTATCTCACCTCTCAGGAAATACTATTAAACATAATTCCCTTAACTATCATTAGGGAACAGGTCCTTAATTCAGTGTCCATGGCTAAGAACATTGCATCAATGGATCCTTTTAATATCTCAGCATGTCTCCTAAATAGCATGACATATGACTTATTAGGTTTGCTAGAATCACTCTTTAAATTTAGCCTCTAGGCAGGCTTTACACCAAGCATATGGCGAACTGCAGCCATCACCTGTCTGCATAAAGGTGGGCCATCTACCAACCCAGGAATTACTAACCCATAAGTCTGACTAGTCTCATATGCAAAGCATCATAAAGAATTACAATGAAAATGATAAATAATTACATAGGAAACCTTCAGACACTGGAACCAACCCAATTTGGTTTCATCAAGGGCCGATTATGCCTACTCAGCCTGGTGGATGTCTTTGAGAAGGTCACCAAAGCAATGCATGAGGACAAATGTTTCACACTGCCTACCTTTGCCTGGCCAAGGCTTTTGACACAATACCCACTCAGACATTAAACACAAACTCACAAAATTAGGTAAAAACCCCATGTCATCCTATGGATAGCCAGCTGACTGACAGATAGGACTCAAGACGTTATGATAAGGGAATCCAGCTCCACAAAGAGGCTGGTCATTAGTGGAATCCCTCAAGTCTCTATGCTGGGTCATCTCTTTTTTGGAATCTACTTCTCTGAAGTCAAGGCCAACATCAAGGGTCTTTGGCTGACCAATTTTGGAGACAACTGCAAACTAGGCACATTCGTAGAATCCCCGTCAAGATACTCATATGTTTCAAGAAGGCTTGGTAGAGAAAAATAGCTAGCGCCAGATACATGCTCTAGAACTCAGTGCCAAGAAAGGCATAATTCCATTGGGAAGTTGGCTACCTGTGGAAACTACTGCATTGATAACATACTCCTGAGAGTACGCTCAGTAGTCAGGTATTTTGGAAAGCATGTAGACAGTAACCTGGCCTTTGACCATCGCCTATCTATGACAGTAAAGGAAATCATTCCATATTGCACAACTTATAAGAAAAGGTATGCTATCTGGGTCCAAAGAACTTATTGTTCTACTGTACTTTGCTCTCAAAATCATTGAGTACAGCAGCATCCCCTTTGATATGTACATGACAAGGCACAAGAAACAACTGAAACATGCACAGAGGTGGCTTACAAAAAAAATGCAAGGCAAAAACATGTTCTATATGAATCACCTCAAAGCACAATCCCTAGTCTGTCTCCTACAAACTGCTGAGGGGCAATCTATACTCGACCTACAAGGCCTTCTTGAATCCCACTCTGCCTTCTGCATACCTGAAAAACAATTAACATCAGAATTAGCCAGTCAAGAGACCTATCCCTTGTTTGTGACATAAACAGGACATGTTGGAGGGACAGGTATGTGTCTCAGAGACTGCCCCTTCTCTGGAATAGATTTCCCATCCATATGAAGCAGAGTTATTTTCTGACCCAATTCAATGTAACTTGAAACAGTGGATGGAAAATCAGAAATTCACTCCTCATCTGGCACTTATGTCTCTTATAGACAAAGACACCCTGTAAATGCTTGACCCCCCCCCCCTGTTAGGGAACCAAAACTCATCAGACATATCTGGGAAGCACAGTAAGGCTTAAAAAGGTCTCTGTGGTCATTAACCTAGTATACACGTATGAACTGTCTGCAGTCCATCTACATGGTGTGGGAGTACAATCCACAGTCTTCTGCACCAAAGGTGGGTGTGCAACCTGTTGCCCAACTGACATCCATACTTAGATTTCCCAGCCTTGTGGTGGTGCTGTGGTAGCATTGTCACCTCACAGTAAGACATTGTCATGTTCGATTCTCAGCTAGAGAGTCTTCTGTGTGGAGACATGCGTGAATGGGCGTACCTTCGTTAAAGGTTGTGCATCAGGGCTGGCAACTCGGCACTTAAAAATCTACTGCCAATCATTAGCGGACTAGAGTTCGGCTGTGGCGACCCCTAACGGGGAAAAGCAGAAAGACACAACAACAACTTATAGACTCCACAGTAGAACACAATAAACCAGACTGCATGATTCATATATTGGTACGCTGAACAGGCATAAAGCTACTAACCTCTAAGAGACATGGCCATGTGTTACATCTTCCTTTTTCTAAACAAAGTACTATACTTTCTTGAAGTCGATTTTTGCAATATTAATTAATATCAGATATTTTTACTGTTCATGAATGCCTATCATTAAATACTATTTTTAGATTTCCAGTGTTAGCTTGCATAATAAGGATAGAATATTGGCACATTTCCTACAGAATTCCATTCATAAACAATACAGAGCTGTGTTCTTAAGTGATCCCCCAAATCTTCAACAGGTTGTGTTGGTTGCATTACCTCTCATGTAATTAATACAGCCAACAAAATGCTTCAAATGTACTACCAATTCCACTGGCATAAAGAGAAAAAGACCTGAACCTGACTATGACCCTGGGAATCAGGCTTTATTTAGCAAACTTGACTCCTGTAAGAGGTGATGACAGAAAGGGACAAATAATGGTGCTCCACCTATTTGCTTACCTTTATGGGTAGGGATGGGGGGTGATATTCTGGTGAGGGATAGGCCATATTTGTGGCCTGGTGAATACCAGAACCAAAAATAGTGGCTGAGCTCTGTTAATAGGTGGACCCTGGTGACTTTGAGGAATTGAATGGATGCACCTTAGATCACACCTCATAGATGTAAATGGGCTTTTAAAGGTGACTTCAGTGTATACGAGGCAGTGACACTTTTCAGGTTCACTATTAACTTGCATCCTGTCACCGCCAGCCTAGCTAACTGCTGCCCTTAGGCTGTAAGGGCTACACACCTGGATGAACCTGCATGAATCTTGGTAATGAATAGAGGAGGACTTAGGGGTCCACCCTGCTACAGACACAGCAATCAACCATAATCATCAAGTGCTGACCAATGACACACAATCTGCTTGTATTCTCATCTGTAGATGCCTCCAGTGATACTTCTGACAGTCTCCTGTTTTCTTTTCGGAACAGCTCTGCAAACTTTGAAGCATTACAAGCAAACCCACTTGTCATATTCAGTCTGAATAGATGTCTTATTTCATCATAGCAGTTTGATGTCTAAAGTTTTCATAACAAATCATCTGGCTTACTCATAGTTTCTTAAAACAACTGTTGTAGTAGCTCTACTGAATTCTGATCTTAACTTCCTTCAGACAAGAAATACTTTTACTATGCTTAGAATCTTTCTCTGAAATAGTTTTATTTCACTTGGTCTTGACATGATTTAAATTTTTGTGAGTCAACAAAGAAGAAGAAGATGTAAGAAACGTCTCTTTTAGTCTGACCCATTAGTAGCTGAGTAGGTGAGAAAAGCTATACTTTTCAGTGGATTATCGATTATTCCTAAATGCCTGTAATGCTAAGTGATGGTCCATGTGCCGGCCACAGTTATCATTTTATTACATTTTTACCAAATGTTTTGTAGTCTTTATTGTTCTCACAGCTTGACCATTAGAGTACACATGGCTGGGATTGGACATTGGAAAAAAAACGTTGCTAGAATCCCCTTGTGCTCTGACTGAGTGTGCTTCTCAGCTAAGTATTTGTTTGGCACTTTTTAACTGTTCAGAGTTGAATAAAACAATAATTGATTTAATTTCAGAATACGGTTTGAATAAATTGCATTTATTTAAACTGTATTAGCTTTAATATTGCTACACACTCAGGTGTGTTAGCTTGCACTGCACTTGAATTGTTTTTAATGCTGTTTTAGCTGCTTTTCAGTAAAAAAAAATCTAAGCCTGTTTCCTGCCTTTCCTTGTATCCAAGACTGTTTGTAAGCTTCTGAGCCCCCCAATCCTTTCTGTGTTAGAGGGTAGCCTTCTAGCTTATCAGTGGGAGTGGTAAACACTAGGTAACCTGTCTACCACAAGAGGAGTGGTTTCTGGCCCAGAAATTGTATTTTATTGGACGTCTGGGCAGTTTTTCCATCTCTTTCAACTTTCTAGTTTAAAAGCCCACGTTTCCACTTGCTTCCCGCCTTTCCTGTAACTGGTCTAGTCCAGATGCAGATTTGCTGTATCCAGGACTGTTTGTAAGCTTCTGAGCAGTGCTAAAATCTGTTCTTCAATTTTTCCCTTAGATCTGCTAGTTCTCGCCTCTCCTGCACTTTTACTGGCTTATTAGTCTAGCACTTTACCAGACTTCTTGTAGCAATTATTGTAGCACACAAAAGTGCTATCAGCACTAAACATTCTACAAGGAAACAGTTCCAGTACTTATTATTAATGCCCACCCCTCCAGGCATGTGTAAAGGTCAATTCCCTGTGCTTTCTCCTATTAACCTAGTGAACTTGGGCATCCTGAGACAATGTAGCAACTGCCTTATGTACACTGACAACCCTCTCCTCCTACCTCCCAACACTCAGACTTGTAAGAGATGCAGCTATATATCCAAATTGGAAACCATGCACTCTCCAGCCAACACTGGAAGAGTTGGTCAAGAGAAGAAGGTCAACACTTGCACCACACCACATGGAACACATAGCCCTCCAGAACACACATTAGCACTGCCTTCACATAAAAATACAAACCACACACCCACCTTTGTAGAGGTTCTCAATAAAAATCTAACCAAACAGCAGAGACCTCCAAGGCAGAAACGCACTCGACCACCTCAACACAAACTAATCACGAGACACATAACTCTCCTAAACAGTGTGCCACTCAACCAAAGCCTCTAAGGCAAAACAGCATGCCCAACACACTAGTCATAGGTGACTCGATAGTGAGGCACACTGATGTCCCACTCACTAGGTTGAATAAGGAGAAAGTAACAGTCAGCTGCCTATCAGGTGCCAGGATCCACCACATAACGCACACACTCAGGTCCCTCAACAACAGATACAAATATGACTCTGTTATTGTACATGTGGGTGTGAATGACCTGAGACGCACCTCCCTGGACTACATGAAAAGGACATGGAGGAGCTCTCAGATTATGTAGCTCAGGCGGGTATGACCATAGCCCTGAGCAGCATCCTTCCATCACCCAGAATGATTCCACAGTACAAGCAGAAAATGGTTGCTTTCAACAATTGGCTAAGTTTCTGGTGTCATTCTAAGGGGATCCGGTATCTGTCTACCTGGGATGACATGATTGACAGACCTCGATGCTTTGCCAGAGATAGCCTGCATCTGTCACCCCTGGGCTTCTGGATACTGGCCAAGGTTCTTGCCACGCATATAGTGCCTTTTTAGGCGATGTTCCAAAGACCAAATTACCACCATAACAGCTACAAACAAATGCAATCTGAGGGTCATGCTGCTCAATGCTAGAAGTCTAAATCTCAAAATGCACTTGCTCAAAAAACCCCTTAAAATGGAGAACATCGACATTTATGCTGTAACAGAGACCTGGTTCAAAGCAGCAGAAAGCACCACTGCACTACCAGGCTGTAACTCAATCCACACCTTTCGACCCCAGAACTTGGACCGAAGCTCCAAAGGTGGTGGTATTTCCATATTCATAATGGATGCGCACACCTCCAGACCGGTAGCCCAACATAAAGCATCAGAAATATTTCAGGTACAACTAGCATTGGATAAGACAGCGATTCAGGTCATAGCCTGCTATAGGTCCCCAACCATGTCCCAAGACTCACACTCCACATTCCTAAGCACCCTGGAGAATATTAGGGTACAACCCAACACTCTCATATTGGGTGACTTCAACTACCCCCCCATTAACTGGTAAAGCTATTCATGTACCAATGCACTTGCCCAATGTTTCCTGGAATTTATTAATTCCAGTGCCTTGGACCAGCTCATTCTTTCCCCTACTAGAGGTAGCAACATCCTTGACCTGGTCATTACTAACATGGGTGACTGTTGCTCTACACCAGTAGTCAACTTCTCCTTGGTTAGATCTGACCACAAACTAATCACCCTGAAAATCCACCCCCCCCCCCCACCCACTGCATTGTATGAACACGTACACAAATGCATGGATCTCGCCATACCCAACTGAACCAAGACGTTTTCCTCCAAATAAAGGAAGCCAATCTGGTGTTCCCCTGCCATAAACAAACTCTACAACACAAGGAGGAAACTGATGCAGAATAAGGTGAAGTCACAAGACTGGAAAAACTCCCTTATCGCCCTCAACAAAAAGTTGAGATCCATCATCAAATCCTCTAAAGCTAGCAATGAAAACAGAATTGCAGCAGATAGTAAAAACAATCACAAGACCTTCTATATTTATGCAAAGAATCTCCACGGCAATATCCAGATATCCACTGAGCTACTGCACAATGGTACCTCCTATACCGAGCCAACAGATATTGCCAATATACTGGCTGACAGATTCAGTGCCAACTTTAACCCCCCCAAAGGACCAATCACAATACCAGTAGATTGCCAGGCACCCAGTATTACTGCTGCACAGGTTAAAACAGCACTGTTCAAGGCCAAGAATACAGCTTCTATGGGACCTGACAATACCCCTGGCTGTGTTCTACATGAACTACAGAGTGAACTGGCACCTCATCTGTATGCCCTGTTCAATCACAGCCTCATATCAGGCTTTGTCCCTACCGAATAGCACACTGCTATAGTTATCCCTCTCCACAAAGGAGGAGTGACTACAGACCCTGGGAACTATCACCCCATTAGCCTGATGAGTCTGATATGTAAGGCAATAGAGCATATCATCATGGACCTAATAAACAAGGATATAGGGAATCTCCAATCTCTGGATCTCACACAGTTTGGTTTTGTGAAGGGTAGATCATGCCTTCTCAACCTGGTCAACTTCTTTGAGTCAGTCACCAGAGCTGTGGATGAAGGCAAGGTGGTTCATACAGCCTACCTTGATTTGGCCAAGGCCTTTGATACCATTGCCCACTCAGACATCATAGAAAACCTCACTAAGCTAGGCATCAACCCCTACATCACTACGTGGGTTGCAAACTGGCTCACAGATATAACCCACAGTGTGAAAGTAGCTGACTCCATGTCAGACTGCTGACCAGTCATGAGTGGAGTCCCACAGGGTTCGGTCCTGGGTCCTGTCCTGTTTGGTATCTACTTCTCTGAAGTCCAGGTCAATACGAAGGGAATCTGGCTAACAAAGTTCACAGACAATCGCAAGTTGGGAGTTATTATTAACTCTCCAAGTGATGCTGACATTCTACAGAAAGGCCTCACTGAGGCCAATGACTGGTGTCAGAACCATGGCCTTAAGCTCAATGCCAAAAAATGTGTCATTATCCCCTTTGGGATAAACCTGGTTCCCATGAATTACCACATTGATGGTAGTCCACTGAACACAGACGGCATTATAAGAGATCTGGGAACACAGGTTGACAGCAACCTCTCTTTTGCCACCACATTGCCACTGTGGTCAGAAAGTCCTTCTCTGTGGCAAATGTCATTACTAAGGGTTTTGCATCCAGAAGAAAGAAGTCATTGTCTCCCTCTACTCTTCCCTCATTAGGCCAGTCATTAAGTACAATGCTCAATTTGGCATGTACCTCACTAGACACCTGCAACAAATGGAGAGGCCACAAAAGTACCTCACAAATAGGATCCTATGCCTTAAACACTTGTCCTATATAGACAGACTCAAAAAACTCCAACTATTCTATGTCTCATATCGCCTACTTAGAGGTGATCTCTGCTTGACGTACAAAGCCATGTCTGACCCAGCTCTGTTAGAAATGCTACAACTAAAGAAATCCCATTCCCGCCACACCACTCCAGAGACCTCAGACTCATTACCACAATCAACAGAACATGCTGGAGGGACAGGTTCATAACCCAGAGACTGCCCATGCTATGCAATAGACTTCCCATACATGTCAAACAGGGCACCTTACTGGCCCTCTTCAAGGAAAATCTTGATGAGTGGATGGGAAATAGAAAATTCACCCCAGGGATCACTTCAGTGGCTCTACTAGACAGAGGCACTAGGAACTAAGGTCAGGTGGCATGATGCCAGGGTAATCCTATGGGCTAGGCTTTTAAAGGCTCCAGGGCCATTACCGCAGTACACACCTATGAACCTATGATATGGTGAAACTGCTATTATTCTAGAAATGACCTGACACTGGTATCCTACAGACAATTATATTACACAAGCCATATATGTAGTATGTATCTTAGTGTAGCCATCCTGATTTAACTGTTGATGTCAGTTAACTTTATAACTTCTGGAAATGTATAATACTGGTCATTCCAGATCAGATACACATTCTGTTTTTACTGAAATAAATATTTTCCACTCTTGCTCCATTGTCTTGCTAGAGCTGAATAAGACAGCATTGCTTCTCTTGGATTATTACTGTAATAAGTGTTGTACTTTGTTGAGTTCCTCATTCTACCTGCAGAAATAATCTTCAACAAAAGAACATATCCCATGCTCTTTATTTGCACATAAACATGCCAAAATGAGATTCATATTCTTTTCAAAATTTATTTTCTCACCTTATTGTCAGTATTAGTTTATCTGATTTCAGCAGTAAGCTTTTTATGGAATTTTTCCTCTTTAAATGGAAAGTACGAATACATTTCTTTCCAAGTCAGTCCTCTCTTCTGGTCATCCTTTCATATCATTTTCTTTAAGCATTGAGTTACTTTTCTGAAACCCTAAAATGTCCTTTCTGTCATGAATAATTGCAATTTAACTCACATAGCTTCTTGTTCATTTCCAATGAGATCTTCCTGCTCTGCAAAGTATGACTTGCTTGGCATACCTGTTAAGTGATAATGATTTCCTAGCTTATTACTCATTGCCAAGCCTTATTTCTGTAAACACGGTAGCATTTTTTGCAACCTTGATGGTACCTTATAAAAAGACTGCTTGAATGTACTGTACAGTGCTTTATGGTTATGCTCTATTCACATTTCTTTCCTAAAACTATATTGGTGAAACTCCTCACATCCAGCTACTATTAGTAATAGCTCCTTTTTCTGCAGAGCTTATCTTTTCTGACAGTCAGGAAGTACACTTGACACACAGGCAACTAGTTTATCTTCTTGTAAAACCACTGCATCAGTTCAATTTTGACTCACATCACTTTAAAACATCAAAACAGTTTAACATGGACACTCTGATAGCTGAGTGAGCAACTGAAACCTTTTTCCTTCCTCCTCATTCCAATAGTATTTCAGATATTCTTCCAGAAGTTTTCTTAATGGCACACATATTCCTGATATATTTAGAATAAACTTTGAGAGATAATGTATGGTGCCCACAACAAGTGATTACTGTTTTCTGCTACAGGTATCTAAAGTGTAGCTCTGAATTTCTTATCAAACAGTTTCAAGCCTAGTAAAGCTTAAACATGGCCCATATATCTTAATTCTTTAACTCTGATGTAATACTTAACTTTAAACAGCTTGTGGCTATTCTGTCTCAATCTATTTAGCGACTGATCGAGTCTCTTGAGATAATTATCTTTAGTCATATCCCATGCAGTATGCACCATCAATAGTGTTAATAATACCATCAAGACTTCAAGTATCTATGCAACAGCAATCTGAAACAATTCTAATGCTGACAAAACACCAAATGTAATTCTAAGGAATCTTTCTTTTCTTGTAGATCAGTTAAGTATGCATAGCTTGGAACTTTACTCATCAAGCTTAATTTGCCATAATTCTGGTTAGCATTAACTACAGAAAAGTGCTTTCTTTTTGGCATGGTAATAACAACTTCTGTAATACAAAGTAAATACTGTTCCCCTATCAAGTCTTATTAAATTTTTGTGGGTCTATATACACACAGTTTTTCTTTGGCTTTACCACATAAATCATACTATTCACTTGTTCACACTGTTTAGTCTGGTTCTTAATCGCCTGTTCTCCATTCTTTGCTACTCCCTTTCAGGATACGCTTTCACAATCTTGTGAACTTCTTTCAAAGGGTCACACAGACAGTGGACAATAATTACATTGTTCACACAGCTAACCTGGCCCTAACAAAACCAGTTGACACTATACCGCACGATGCAGATGTAAACTGATAGCCTTGACAATAAATCCTTACTTGGTAAGATAAATTACAAAGTGGTTCAAAGTCAGAATATATGTTATCAGGGTCAGTGATGTCTATTTACTTAAGAAAAAGGTGTCCAGTGACATTCCCAGTTTCCAGTGACATTCTCCAGGTATCTGTATTGGGCCCTCCTCTATTTTCTGGCATTTATGTTTCTGACCTTAACACTGAGAGCAAGGATTTTTGACTGACCAAGTTCACCAACTATTGCAAGTTGCCAAATGAACAAATGATACAAATTTCCTTTAAGTGGAACAATCACAAGTTAACAGATGGTGATCTGATAGGATGGAAGCTAAGTGTGAAGAAATGCAGTATCATCTCCTTTGGAAAACAACAACTTGTCTCCCACTACTTCATCAATGGCTGGTTCATGACAGGAGAACAACACCCCAAAAGTAAAAATAATGGAACTGTTTTGACAAAATCACTTCAGTGAAATTCAGACTAAATCTTTTTTTGCAGGGGGGCAAGCCCCCTGCAACCTCAATGTGGAAGACACACCCATACCACTCAAATTTAAATATACCTAGTCCAAGGCCACACAACAGTAGAGAACAGGGCATTCTCCACTAACAGAGGATGAGCTTTCGGCTAAACATTTTCATTATAATGACAGTTGCTTAAACTGTTATCAACAGATTGACATGCTCCCATCAATGATAACCCCACTCTCCAATGACTCTGTCATCAGAAACCTGGGCACCTGGGTGAATGGCTCCCTCTCCTTTAATCGCCATGCAGTGACTATTCTCAGAAAGTCATTGTATATATCACAATTAATCACCATGGATATCTCTTTCAAAACCAAGTAAGTCATTACTCCCCTGTACTCTCCAGTTAGATATATTATAGAACAGAATGCACCCTTTAGCATGTATCTCAATAGCTATATCAAAAAACTTGAAATACACAGAGATTCTTAACAACAAAAATCTAAGGCCTTAAAAGTCTTAGCTATCAGGAAAACTGGTATGACTCTCCCTGTGTTCAGTGTCGCACAAACTTGAGGTGAGACTTATGTCTTGCTTTCTGTGCCTTGAAGCATATCATTACCCGATACCTTCTTTTTCTCATTATGACAAATAGTGCAGCCAACACTAGAACAAGAGATCTGAATCTACATTAGGGAATAAATAAAATTAAAAGGAGAGATAGGCTCATCATCCAGTGCCTTGCCTTGCTCCGGATTAGACTCCCCTTGCATGTTAAGCATTGTGATTCCCTGTCTGCCATCAAATGTAGCTTGCAGACTTTGCTTTTATTTGAAAGGGTTGGTAGAGTCTGGGGTGCTGTTTGACAAGGCACACATGGCCTCTGGTCTAATAGCTTTGCATTTCCTATTATTTCTCTGATTCTACCTATTTGATATTGAAGTACTTTTCTTGAGGATGCATCCATTCTAAAATGGCAGGATCTTGTTGAATAAGACAAGTTTCTGATCACAAAACAGCAGATAAATCTTCACAGTCACAAAAGAAATTGTTACTCTTTATATAGATTCCTTTCACCAAACTAAACGTCTGAAAAGTCAAGCTACTTGATATATTATTCACTGATATTCTAACTATATGAAAATGATCTTGCATCTGTACTACTTATATTTACTAGTCAGCAATGTTGACCCATTGGAGACATCTGATACCCTTACTAAATAACCAACTTACACATAGAAGGCCTTGATTTATTATTTTTCAGGTTTCTATATATTTTGAGCATCTATGTCCAGATCTCTGACTGATCCTCTTGTCTCCAAATTGCTTCATCACATTCTTACACAGTGTTCACTTTTCCATATTTGTGTCTATAAATAAATACTTTTATATCTTTGTTTCCTACATGTTTTTGACTACAGATTTGTTCCAAGCATTTTAAACATTTAAACACGGTGTTTTTTCTCCCACAGCTACAATAACTCTGGCCAAGTGCAGGACCTTTCCTTTTATTGTGGTTATGGCCAAACTTCATGCATACTTAGTCCATATTCATAAACATGTCATGGTGCTGTGTAGAATTGGTACATTATAAAATACCACACCATAGCCCAATGCAATTCATAAAGAAAATACTGCACCATTATGGATTTACATACACAACTTACACAGCTGTGTACCTGGCGAAGTCCAGGCAGGAAGTGAGTAAGCAAATGTAGATCCACAGTAAGCCACCATCCACAAGCATGTGAATAATGGGGTACACTGTGAAATAGAGGGAGGCATATATGGGGGGAGTGGAAGTGCCAATATACCACACCGACATCAACATTCTGGCAGCCAACGTCCCAGAACCGGTGATATACTAGTCAGCATAAATAAATGACCAACAACGATGCCATCATTTAAGGGTACAATGCCGGGCACAATATGTATTTTAGTACGTGGATGTACAAGTTCACTCCACTGTGAAGTGTAGTGCCTAGTCATCATTTAAGGATACAACGCTGCACACAATATGTATTTTAGTACGTGGATGTACAAGTTCACTCCACCGTGAAGTGCAGTGCCTAGTCATCATTTAAGGATACAACACTGCACACAATATGTATTTTAGTACATGGATATACAAGTACACTCCACTGTGAAGTGCAGTGCCTAGTCACCCTCAAACAGTGACAATAAGGGGGGATCCCTTACCTCACTTCTTCTCTTTTGTAGATTCATAGATAAGTACTGGGCAATCAGATCACAGACCATGGCAATCCTAGGCAAAACACTTATTCAAAAATTCCTGCCAGCCTCAGGATGGTAAGACAAGATAGACCAGAGGAGAAACTGGGGCTGTCTATGCAAATGTCGATGTTTACCTTGAAGGTGGCACAGGTGTTACTCAGCTTCAGATGCAGTAGAAGCTTGTTCTGAAGGAGAGGGATATGTTGGGATGTGAGTCTATCACACCAACATGCCTTATTTATCTATTGATAAAGGGTTAGTTACTTTAAAGGAGATTTGAGGTACCATTTATTCTGTGAAGGAATAGAGGTCATAGGGGATCAGATCTTTCATGACTGGAAAGGTTAGAGGCAGATCTCCATGGAGTGGTCTGTAGGACAATGAGTATAGAGAGAAGGATGACAGTCTATCTTGATAAGTAAGATTTTTGTGGCTACAGATCTTTTTAATTATCAATCTCTGAGGTTTCTTAAGGTGAGTAATATCTTTCATCAAATCCATGTCAAGCAGCGTATTATATTCAACAATGGGGGAATGAGATATGAATAAAGGGGAATTAACACTTTTTTAGATCTAGTGGAGATATATTTGGAAATACGATAAGCTGGATAGAAGACTTTCTGAATGACTTCAGAGACATGATGGTTAAATGATAAAGAATTATCAAAAATAGTATCTAGATCTCTTTCAACAGTGTCTGTATGGAGGGGCATTTTGCTTTCCAAAATGATCTATGCCACATTTTTTCACATTTAATGTGAGACAAAGTCATTACGCCAGTTGTTAACATGACTCAACCCATGCTGGAGCACAGTTTACACCCATCTGCAAACTTAGATAATCATAGGCTAGGAGTGTTAGCCAGAAAGTCTGAGAAATAAATGCCAGACAGGAGAGAAGCCAACATTGAGCACTGTGGTACACCACTGGTGACTTTTTTTTTGTTTCAGAAGTGGAAACTGTGATACTAACCATATGGGTATTGTCACACATCCAGTTGGTTATCCACCATCCAGTGTAAGGGTTTGTATTCAGATTTATAAGTCTGTTAATAATGCCTGCATGGGGAATAGTGTCAAAGGCCTTGGCAAGGTCCAGTTCTGTTGTATGTACAGCATAACCACTATCCACTGCTTTGGTTACTTTTTCAACTAAATTAGTAAGGTTAATGAGGCAACTTCCTTTGACAAGGCTGAATTGAGGAGGGTTCAGAGTTAAGAGGATTTTCATTGTCCAACGAGGTCTGAGATAATATGTTCTACAGCATTACATATAAAGCTAGTGAGACTAATATGTCTATAGTTACCTGGTTCCATGGCTGGACCACCCTTGTGCAATGACATTCCCATGGCTGTTCCAGAATTCAGGAATGTAACCAGTGCAGAGGCTTAGATTAAAGAGGTTAAGTAGAGGGTCAGAGAGGCCATTTTTGGCACTGCTAATTGCAACTTGGTATTATTTCATGGCACTTATATGAAGTTTTTTAGAGGGATGAGAGAAATTGTTCCATAGTAGTTACAGATGTGGCTGGAATTATCTAATCTGTGGAACTGCTATAACTGTGGGTGGAGTAAAATTTGCACTAATTTTATCATACAGAATATTAGCTATTTCCTTTGGATCAGAGTGTGCAGTATTACTGTGGACCTCCTAGAAAGACGTGCAGTTATTTTTTTTTTTTTTTAGTGGCTATTTTAAGTTCATACTCAGCTACGAGCTTCCTAATGGAAGAAGAAGAGCTGTTATATACAGCACATCAAGTAATTTTTTTCTCTTATTATATAATTTATTTGTACAGGTTTTCCACCAAAGCAGTTTGTTTTACTTTTCCTCATTATATTTGGTGTGGATAAGGGGGGGCCTAATAAAAGATCTATTTAAGTGGGAGTAGAAGTCAGAGGCAGACAGCAGGTTTAGCAATATCATCCCTCAGAAGAGGATTGTAGCAGAATTTATTTAAGTTATCAAGAAATTGAAGAACGTTTTCTTTTGAAATGTCCTTAAACACAAAGATATTTATATAGGAAGTATCACCACTTTTAAAGGAAAAGGTAGCTGATTTGTTGTGGTAATTAATCTTGTTTGTGGTGATTTTAGATATCTAGGAGTTTACATGTGGTGTCCAAAGGAATGTGTCAGGAGGTAATGGTATCCTTGTCAAATACTGATACTCCCCAACAATCGTCAGTAGGTCTGAAAACATGACAGGCATTATACCCAGGAACAGAGGGAGTGCTTTCATTGCTCTGAAACCATGGCTCTGTAACTAAATATATATAAATGGTTTCAAGTTACAGGAGAGACACGAGTTTGGACATTTTTCTTTAAGACTCCTGGCACTGAGTAATGTCATATTAATACATACCAAATTAGAATTTACTAGGTTGGAATGTTCCTCAGGTGGACTTTGACTAAAAAGGTACTATGTGGTATTAAAAGCTTTACCAGAATGTGAAAGCTTTGGTAAGAGAGGTGCAAATAATCTCTGGCAAACTAGAAAGGCTTGCCAGCTATCTCATCCCAAGCTGACACATACTGCATCCCCCTAGAATGACACCAACTACATAGCCAATTAATAAAGCCAGTTATCTTGTCTTTGAATCTAGGAATCATTCTGGGTAATTGCAAAATATCACTCAAAACCAATATCTTTCCTGCCTTAGAAACATGCATAGCAATCTCAGTCATATCCTTCTGCCTGCTCATCAAGGTATAGTTCCTAAGGTCAGTCACACCCACATGCAACACTATCAAGTCATAACTGTATTTGTCAAGATAGAACAATCCAACTTGTTATGCGCTAGCTCCTGGCTCCAGAGAGACACCCTGTTTTTATCCAACTTAGTGAGGTAGCATCTGTATACCTGACAGTAGAATCACCCATTACTGAAACATCACCGTGCTTTGCTGAGGTCTCAGTGGGCCATAATGGTTTGGATTTTGCACCCTGTGACCCTTATCAGTATATATAATGCCTGTAGGTGTGAAGGGTATAGCTGGGTGTGTTGCTGTATGAATTATTATCTAACGTTTCTTAGTTTTTAGCCTGAGAGGCTTTGGTAGTGCTCTCTTAGCAGCTTCAGCATAGACTGGCTTAGAGGGAGTGCTCTGTTCTATGTTTGTATTTGAATTGTGATTACAGAATATGTTTAGACGTGAGAAAGTAGCCTCCAACTTAAATAAATATTTACAACTCTTACATATTAGATTGCTTTGAAATAGTAAAAATGTTTTTGGTAAGAAGGAGGCAGTTAAGGCACTGCCTCTAATTAGCTAGTGTTATCAGTCTGGCTACAGAATGAGATTCCATATTAGCCAGTGCATATGAAAGGGTGCAACAAAACAGGATTGATTAATAACTTAATGTTGGATTAAGACAAAGGGAGGTAAGGGACCAGAAGAGAAAGTAGTTTCATTCAGTACCAGTATAGCAGTCATCCAAGTAATAAAAGCATATCTCCCAGGTAACCTTGTACTACAGCAAAGTACTGTAGAACAGTAGCTTTAAATGCTGTAATAATGTCGTAATTGTTAACAAGTAGAAGTACAACACCAATGATTAAAAAGTGCAATTGGTTACTGAGATAATAAATTAACTGCTTTTTATATACCTTTTATATACCTCGCATTAGTAACCAGTAACATTGCAAATATTGCTAATGGTGAGCAACAGTATATAGGCAATAAGACACTGTGGTGCATTAGTATTTAAAATTAATATCAATACTATATATATATATATATATATATATATATATATATATAATATATATATATATATATATATATATGCAAGACACTGAGGTGCATTATTATTTAAAATTAATATCAATACTATATATATATATATATATATATATATATATATATATATATATATATATAGGTCTACCTGATTTAACTGAAAGCTTCAAATGCCAACAAAGAGAACACCGACACCGGAAGATCGACAACGGAGAAGACCGAAAGTTGAAAATCCCGACGCTGAGAACACCGACATGTTAAGGTAAGTGTGCGGTAGGGACGGATGTTAGGGTCAGGGTGTGGGTAAGGTAAGTGTGTGATAGTGATGGACGTTAGGGTTAGGGTGCTGGTCAGGTAAGTGTGTGATAGTGAAGGACTTTATGTTTAGGGGCAGGTTAAGTGAGTTAGGGTTAGGGTGCGAGTAGGGTAAGTGTGCGATAGTGACGGACTTTAGGATTAGGGTAGGATTAAGTGAGTTAGGATTAGGGTGCGGGTAAGGTAAGTGTGCGATAGTGACAGACTTAAGGGTTAGGGGTGGATTAAGTGAGTTAGGGTTAGAGTACGGGTAAGGTAAGTGTGCGATAGTGACGGATCTTAGGGTTAGGGTTTGGGTTAAGGTTAGTGCATAGATAGTTGGGTATGTAAGGTTTAGTGTAGGTTTGTAAGGTGTTTGGTGTGCTTGTGTTGTGTGTGTGTTTTTCGGAAAAGGTATTTGTTTTGTTGATTGTCGGGATTGTGGTTTGTCAGGCATGTGAAGTTTCGTGTTTTTGAACTTTCGGTTTTGTGGTGTCGGTTATTTCATTTTCGGTGTTTTGGCTTGTCGGTTTTATAAGGTAGACCCATATATATATATATATATATATATATATATATATATATATATATATATATATATATAGTTCTGTTCAGAAGCTCGAAATACTGAAATCTCGAATTTCAGTATTTCGAGCCCAAGAAGCCGAATCCACATAATAGTGAAAGTTTAGAAGTGCAAAATTCAAAACCTTGAATACCATAGGTTTTGAATTTCACTCTTCTAAAGTTCCACTATGGTTATGTATCCAGGTAAGTGTGTATGTGTGTGTGTTAAGGGGTTTGGGTAGGGGCTGTGGTGTGTGTCACTGTGTTTTGTTGCTGTGATGTGTGTGTGTGTGTGTGTATGTGTGTGTGTGTGTGTGTGTGTGTGTGTGTGTGTGTGTGTGTGTGTGTGTGTGTGTCTGTGCGAAGAGAAAGTAGCTTCTGTGGTGGTGTTTTGTGTGCGTTTGTATATAGTGCGACCTCGGAGTGAGAATATTTAAGTAGAGGTGGTGTGGGAGGCGTAGCTCCCCACCTGGGGGGTGCAGGGGGGCTTTCCCCCTGCTTTCATGTAGTAGAGTGATTGTGTGTGTTTGTGTGGTGGATGGTGTGTGTGTGTGTGTGTGTGTGTGTGTATGTGTGTGTGTGTGTGTGTGTAGTAAAACCGCGAAATTCAAAACTTCTGGTATTCGAGATTTTAGTTTTATTTGTTTTGTGGATTCCACTTCTAGGGCTTGAGATACTGAAATTCGAGATTTCAGTATTTCGAGCTTCTGAAGTGAATCCATATATATATATATATATATATATATATATATATATATATGTGTGTGTGTGTGTGTGTGTATGTGTAAGACACTGTGGTGCATTAGTATTTAAAATTAATATCAATACTATATATATATATATATATATATATATATATATATATATATATATATGTAAGACACTGGTGCATTAGTATTTCAAATTAATATCAATATTCTATATATATATATATATATATATATATATATATATGTAAGACACTGGTGCATTAGTATTTAAAATTAATATCAGTATTCTATATATATATATATATATATATATATATATGTGTGTGTGTGTGTGTGTGTGTGTGTGTAAGACACTGTGGTGCATTATTATTTAAAATTAATATCAATACTATATATATATATTTATATATATATACATATATATATATATATATATATATATAGTATTGATAATTTTAAATACTAATGCATGACAGTATCTTACATATATATATATATATATATATATATATATATATATATATATATATATACATATATTTTATATATATATATATATATATATATATATGTAAGACACTGTGGTGCATTATTTAAAATTTATATATATATATGACACTGTGGTGCATTATTATTTAAACTTAATATCAATACTATATATAGGTTTATAGGTTCATAGGTAGGTAATAGGCTATCTGCCCGAGGGCATTTATAAGCTTAGCCAGAGAGTGTCGGCTTTCGCCGCGCCATTGATTAATTAACTGATCCTCTGTCAAGCAGAGTCAATGAAGTGATCTCAGGGGTGTGTTTTCTGTTACCCATTCACTCGTCAAGGTTTCTCTTGAAGAATGTTAGTGAGTTGCACTGCCTGATGTAATTTGAAATTTTTTTCCAAGGCATGGGGAGTCTCTGTGACAGGAATCTATCCCTCCAGCATGTTCTGTTTATTGCTGTGGCGAGGTTTAGCTCACTAGATCGCGTGTCTTGCAGTGACTTGGATTTCTTTAGGTGGAGCATGTCCATCAATTCTGAGTTGGACATGGCTTTGTAAGTCAGGCAGAGATCATCTCTGAGTAAGCGATACGCCACTGAGTACAGCCGAAGTTTTTTCAGTCGGGCTGCATAGGACATATGTTTGAGACCAGTAATCCTCTTGGTGAGGTACTTTTGTGATCTTTCCAGCTGTTGGAAGTGTCTTGTGTGGTACATCCCAAATGGGGCATTGTACTCTATGATGGGTCTAATGAGTGATGAGTAGAAGGGCGCTATAACCTCTTTATTTCTAGATGTGAACCCTTTAGTAATTAGATGGGCCACATAGAAGGATTTCCTAACTACTTTGGCAATATGATTGTCAAAGGAGAGATTACTGTCTACCTGGGTCCCCAGATCTCTTATTACCTCTTCTGTATTAAGGGGGCTGCCACCTATGTGGTAATTTGTGGGTGTTTTGTTTTTCCCAAACGGGATGACTATGCATTTTTTTGCATTTAGCTTGAGGCCATGACTTTGACACCAGGTGTCCGTCTCAGTAAGGCCCTTTTGGAGGATGTCCGTGTCAGCTGGAGAGTCAATTATGGCTCCCAGTTTGCAGTCATCGGCGAACTTGGTTAGCCATAGTCCTCCTGTGTTTGCCTGTACTTCTGAGAAGTATATGCCGAACAGTAGGGGTCCCAGGACCGAGCCTTGCGGGATACCATTTGTGACTGGTTTAGAGTCGGATCTGGAGCAAACTATTCACACCGTGTGAGTTCTGTCTGCAAGCCAGTTGGCAACCCATCTAGTGACGTAGGGATTTATGTTCTGGCTGGTGAGTTTTTCTGTAATACCTGAGTGGGGAATGGTGTCGAAAGCCTTGGCGAGGTCAAGGTAGACTGTGTGAACCACCTTTCCCTCATCTATGGCCTTGGTGACTGTCTCGAAGAAGTCAACCAGGTTTAGTAGGCATGATCTACCCTTAACAAAGCCGAACTGGGTCGGGTCAAGTGTTTGGAGGTTCCCAATGTCTTTGTTAATGAGTTCCATGATGATGCGCTCCATAGCCTTGCAGACCAGGCTAGTCAGGCTTATGGGGCAATAGTTACCAGGGTCAGTTGTGGCCCTTCCTTTGTGGAGAGGAATAACCGTTGCTGTGCGCCATTCTATGGGAACATAGCCTGTGGAGAGGATGAGGTTGAACAGCGTGTTTAGGTGGGGGGCTAGTTCATTCTGTAGTTCGTGCAAGACGCAGCCTGGGACACCATCTGGTCCCATTGATGCTGTGTTTTTGGCTTTTGAAAGGGCTGTTTTCACCTGTGCGTCTGTGATTTCTGGGACTCTACACTTTTCTGGTATTGTTGTGGGCCTTTTTGGAGGTGAGAGGGGGGTGAAGTTTGCACTGAATCTATCTGTCAGAATGTTGGCAATATCAGTAGGTTCAGTATATTTTGTGCTATTTTGCAGTAGTTCATTGCATATCTAAGTTGCCACTTAGATTCTTAACATAGCTAAAGAAGGCTTTGTGGTTATCTTTGGAATCCTTGGCTATTTTTCTTTCGAAGTTAGCCTTGGATGATTTCATGAGGGACCTCAGTTTCTTACTGATACTGATCAGGGATGTCTTTCTTTCTTGGGATTTGCTTTTTTTCTGAAGTATAAACCAAAATAAAACAAAATGATGACCAAGAAGGCGAAACAATAAAGCACGGACCGGTGCTGCCACAACAAGCTGAAGTTTAATCCACAAGCATGAAAGCAATTCACATTAATGTCTCACAATACACATTCATTTATCCGTGCTTTATTTTTTCACCTACTTGGTCATCATTTTGTTTTATTTTGGTTTATTTGTCAGGGTTGGTGACCTGGTGAACATTACATTATTTTTTTCTGAACTAGTTTCCTCCTTCTATTGTATAGCCTGTTTAGGGCAGGGGTCCACCAAACTGGTTTCCTTCTCTTAGAGGAGTGAGTCTTGGTTTTGCTAGGGATGGCATGATCCATGCATCCTTGTAGGTGCTCATAGAGTGCATTTGTAAAGGTTTCTCCACCTTGGGCAGCATTATCCTTTAGCGTGGGGGCTGGGAATCTTACCACCTCTGTCGTAAGTAAGGTGAAGTTTGCTTTAGAAAAGTTTTTTACTATGGTTTCCTGAGTTGGGGGTGGTGGTGGGGTGTGGACATCCAGAGTGATTAGTTTATGGTCTGATCTAACCAGTGACAAGTTGTCCTTCGGTGTGGAACACCTGTCACCCATGTTGGTGATGACCAGGTCCAACATGTTTTCATCTCTGGTAGGGAAGTTTACCAGCTGATCCAGGGCGTTTGAGTTGATGAATTCCAGGAAGCGCTGGACCTAAGAATTTGTACTCGAGTAGTTTTGAAGAAAATAAACGCCAGGAACCAAAATGCAAAGAACAAGGCAGGAAACCACTGGATAAACACTTTATATAAGTAAAGCTTTCGGATACAATCCTTTATCGAGTAGTTTTCCCAGTGAATGGTAGGGTGATTGAAATCGCCCAATATCAGGGTGTTCGGTAGGACCTTCATGTTTTCCAGTGTCTCCGGAAAGGTGTAGTGGTGGTCCTGGGTCATGGAGGGTGATCTGTAGCAGGCCACAATTTGCATTGCAGATTTGCCTGATGTCAGTTGCACATGGATGATCTCAGAGGTATCATGCTGCGCCACTAACCTGGAGGTGTAGGTATCCTTGATGAATATGGATACACCCCCCTTTTGTGTTTCGGTCCATGTTCTGTGGCCATAATGTGTGGTATGAGTTGTAACCCGGTAGTGCTGGGGTGCTCTCTGGAGCCTTGAATCAGGTTTCAGTTACTGCACAGATGTCGACGTTCTCCATACTGAGGAGTGCTTCGAGTGTGTGCATTTTGAGATTTAAACTCCTGGCGTTGAGTAGCATAACCCTCAGTTTTTTTTTAATTGTGCTGTTTACGGAGGTGGATTTGACTTTTGAGCCTTGCCTAAAAAAGGCACTATGGGGGCAGCAAGAGCCTTGGCCAGTATTCGAAAGCCTAGGGGTGACAGGTGCAAGCCGACTCTTGCGAAGCAACGCAGCTTGTCGAGCATGTTGTCCCAGTCTGACAGACACTAGATCCCCTTTGAATGACACCAGAAGCTTAGCCAATTGTTGAAATTGATCATTTTTTCTTTATACTGAGGTATAATTCTTGGTGAGGGCAGGATGCTACTCAGGGTCAGGGTCATACCAGCCTGGGCTACATGATCCGAGAGCTCTTCCATGTCTGTTTTCATGTAGTCCAGGGAGGTACGTCTCAGGTCATTCACACCAACATGAAGAATGACAGAGTCATATCTGTACTTGTTCTGGAGTGACCTGAGTGCTTGTGTTATGTGGCGGATTCTGGCTCCCGACAGGCAGCTAACAGTAACCTTCTGCTTGTCCAGCCTAGTGAGTGGGACGTCTGTGCCTGACTATAGAGTCACCTATTACTAGCGTGTTATGTATGTTATTTCACCTTAAGGGCTGTGATTGTGTGGCACACTGATTTTGTGTTTTATGTGTCGTCTGGTTTGTGATGGGAAGTGCAGGTTGTTTGGGTGTCTGCTTTGGAGGTCTCTGATGCTTTTGCAGGTTTTTATTTAGAGCCTCCAAGTCTGATTTTGTGTATTTATGTGTATTTTTTGCCAGTGCTGTTTTAGTAGGTCTGTGTGAGGCTGGAGTTGTGGTGCAAGTGTTAACCTTCTCCTCTTGACTGTCTGTTCCAGTCTTGGGTAGAGACAGCTTAGCTTCCAGTTTGGCTGTATAATTGCATCTCTCGCATATGTTAGTGTTTTGTGGTAGGAGGAGAGGGATGTCTGTGTACATGAGGCAGTTGTAACATTGTCTGAGGATGCCCAGATTCACCAGCTGGACTGGGGAGTGCACCTGAAGTTGCCCTTTGGTCATGCCTGAATAGTAGGGTGAGCTGCTTAGTCGCTTGGTTGGTGAGGGTTATATATATACATGTAAGACACTGTAGTGCATTAGTATTTAAAATTAATATCAATACTATGTATATATATATATATATATATATATATATATATATATATATAAAACACTGTGGTGCATTAGTATTTAAAATTAATATCAATACTCTATATATATATATATATATATATATATATATATAAAAAACACTGTGGTGCATTAGTATTTAAAATTAATATCAATACTCTATATATATATATATATATATAAAACACTGTGGTGCATTAGTATTTAAAATTAATATCAATACTCTATATATATATATATATATAAAACACTGTGGTGCATTAGTATTTAAAATTAATATCAATACTCTATATATATATATATATATATATAAAACACTGTGGTGCATTAGTATTTAAAATTAATATCAATACTCTATATATATATATATATATATATATAAAACACTGTGGTGCATTAGTATTTAAAATTAATATCAATACTCTATATATATATATATATATATATATAAAACACTGTGGTGCATTAGTATTTAAAATTAATATCAATACTCTATATATATATATATATATATATAAAACACTGTGGTGCATTAGTATTTAAAATTAATATCAATACTCTATATATATATATATATATATAAAACACTGTGGTGCATTAGTATTTAAAATTAATATCAATACTCTATATATATATATATATATATATATAAAACACTGTGGTGCATTAGTATTTAAAATTAATATCAATACTCTATATATATATATATATATATAAAACACTGTGGTGCATTAGTATTTAAAATTAATATCAATACTCTATATATATATATATATATATAAAACACTGTGGTGCATTAGTATTTAAAATTAATATCAATACTCTATATATATATATATATATATAAAACACTGTGGTGCATTAGTATTTAAAATTAATATCAATACTCTATATATATATATATATATAAAACACTGTGGTGCATTAGTATTTAAAATTAATATCAATACTCTATATATATATATATATATATATAAAACACTGTGGTGCATTAGTATTTAAAATTAATATCAATACTCTATATATATATATATATATATAAAACACTGTGGTGCATTAGTATTTAAAATTAATATCAATACTATATATATATATATATATATATATAAAACACTGTGGTGCATTAGTATTTAAAATTAATATCAATACTCTATATATATATATATATATATAAAACACTGTGGTGCATTAGTATTTAAAATTAATATCAGTACTATATATATATATATATATATATATATATATATATATGACACTGTCGTGCATTAGTATTTAAAATTAATATCAATACTCTATATATATATATATATATATAAAACACTGTGGTGCATTAGTATTTAAAATTAATATCAGTACTATATATATATATATATATATGACACTGTCGTGCATTAGTATTTAAAATTAATATCAATACTCTATATATATATATATATATTTATATATATATATATATATATATATATATATATATATATATATAAAACACTGTGGTGCATTAGTATTTAAAATTAATATCAATACTCTATATATATATATATCTGTATATATAATATCTCCTTCCTTCCTTCTCTGTCTCTCTCTAGCAGACTGCAAAAGCATATCATGATTCACTGAAAACATCCCTAAAGCATACACACAGTAGGCTGATCTAATAGGCAGTGTGAGTCCACTCAATCCTCCCACCATTTATTTAGGACAAGCTGTGTACTACCTCTGCCCTTGTGCTTTAAGTGTGAGGGACATCCAGTTTCTGCATGTATTTTAGGCTGCACGGTAATTATCTGAAGACAAGTGTTTCTGTGTCCTAGTTTGTAAACAACTGCCTTATAATCTGTAAACCCTCCTCCACTGACATCCTGCTGGCCAGCTTTCACTCTCTGCTCATTAACAGACACTGACATTTACTCACACTACTCTTACACCAACTATTCCTTTCTCTTGTATTTTCTTCACATCTTCTAGACTTGCTATTCCCTTTATTTATACCCCCCTGTCTTTTTCAGTGAAACTGCATGCCTTTAAGGAAGTCACCCTTGGTGTCCCCCTTCCTGTCTTATTTATCCTTGCCCAAAACAGTTATTAAACCACTTTCCACTCTGAGCTAGTATTTGTGCACAGACAACATTGACTCAGCGCACCCAACTGTCTCTTTAGTGTGTCTTTATTTTGCTATAAAAGTCTCCCTGCAAGCAAACGGATATGTATGTTACAGTAAAGTCTGCAGTTTGAACACCAGTTTCTGGGCTATATTTATATGTAAATTATAAATATTATGGCAGCCTAAAGTAAAGATCGTTATCCACTATAATAATTCCATTTTCTTAAACCACAACAGTCCCATTAGTACTTTTTCCTTTTTAATGCACTCCCTTTGTTGTTTGTAGCTCTCCAATGTCTCCCTTCCTTACGTTTATTTCTCTTCTTGTGTAACCACTTTTAGTTCTGAGCCAGTAATTTTTCAGAGCTGAACTCCTGCATTCTTGCTTACTTTTTTCATTTTTTTTTTTTTTGCTGATTTGCAGAGGTTTGGACTTTGCATTTCAGTGTCCATAGAAACCTCTTTACATTAGATGGTTGTTCAAACAGTCAAGTGCAATTATTTACTACTGTCACCATTAGTCAGGTCAAGGTGATAGTGGATTAACTCTCCTACTAAAACTGTTTCCAAGAGCAACAAAATCAAGACTTTCGTCTACTAGTTCAAAGGCCTTTTAAACTGCATTGTTCCTTTAATTTATCTCTCTCAGCAGATTTGTGGCTGTTTACGTTAAGTCACTGGTTGGTTTTTCTCTGTCTCTTTGCCAAGTTTTCAATCCACTTCATTCACCCTCGCTAATACTCGGGCTCAATCCGCTCCCCTACCCTAACCCCAATTCCTGACGAACCCTCCTACTCTACATTTATGCTTTCATAGCACCCCCCACATATTCCCCTAACCAATACCATGAGTTCCCTTTGGAAGAAAACAATCAGTAGAATTGCTCCCAGTAGTAACACCCACTCTTGTTTACCACCCAAGACTCTCTCAAACTGTCTTAATTCTTGTTCCCTATAACTATCAAATTGCACCTCTACAACCAACCCAGTACTCTCCTAACATTTTCTAATCCTAATTTACAACAAAGATGAAACCCAAGTTAAATAAGATGCTCCTAATTCGGATTATTTTACTATTCCTTCTCACTCTACTAGCCGCCATCACCAATTATCAAATCCGCCTCCTTCAAATACTTAGGACTTCGACCAATCCTAGCAATGAATATCAATATCTACCCACCTTGCCTTTCTCCATATAACACACTGTCTCTACAAACCATATCTGATTTATTTATCTATAAATATCTCAAAACTAAGTATCCAAATTTACGATCACATACCAAACCAAGACCAAAATATAACTGGCCACACTCTTCCCTCTGTAAAATATTACTTCAACAAATCAGTGGAGATATCCACCCCAACCCAGGTCTCACTCTTCATAAAACCATCAGTTCCATCCCCAAATAAACCAGTCACATAATACATTTCAGCAAAAAACAGAACCCAAACACCTTACTAAATATGAACCTAAGAAGTATGTGCAGTAAAATCCATAACATACATGCCTACTTTGCCACATGTGTTCCTGATGTAGTCATAGTTACCAAAACATGGTTAAAAGAAAGAGATAAATAATATGCTCAGGCATGACAGACAAAACAAGTGTGCAGGTGGTGTAGCAATGATCTATAAAACTTCCCTAACCATCACCTTAGTTCCACATGAAATACCCACATTTAACAATGCTAATCTACTAATAACACTCCTAAAAATCAACAATAGGAAAATATGTTCAACAGCAATTTAAATACCACTGAGGAATAACACCGATACTGCTGGAAGCATCCTGTATTAGGATCATAGATTAGTACTAGACTAACTGCCCTTGTGGGTTATTTTAAGCCCAGCCAATTACCCCATGTGAGAATCAAACACTGCACCTTGTGTTTGTACAGTAAAAATGTTAACCATTATGCCAACCTCCCAGTATTGCATATCCCAACAAATTAACCATGAAATTATAATACTTGGAAATGTAAATACAGACTGGCAACTCATAAATTCCACTACCCCAACTGAATCCATAAACTTGCTCAACTTCAGACAATTAATAACCACACCTACTAGAATCAATAAAACTTCAGAGGGACAATCAATATTAGACCGGATTCTTACAAACAAGCCAAAGAAAATTGACAAATGTAGGTTGCCTGTCGGATAACATAAATGACCATATACCAACATATGCTATTAGAACTCATCATAACTTAGATAAACATATTATCTATAATCAAATATGAAATGCAGCCAATTTCCATAAAGATATTTTCAATGAAACACTAAAGCAATATAAATAGAATATATTTAGAACAATGCCATTAGATACTGCCGTAGAACACTTTAATAACATATTCTTATAGACTTTAAATAATCTAGCACCAGTACTTAATAAAAGAGTAAAGTCTAACCCCCTCACCATGGCTGACAAAAAAAAATCATGACAAAAAGCGATAAAGCCTGGAAAAAACTGTTATAACATAGAAGTCAAAATTCCTTCCAGCAATTTAGACATCTTAGAAACCTTGCAAAACTCCATGTCAAACAGGATAAGCAAACATACTATACCAACCTACAAAACAAACATAAAAAAGCCAAAAACATTTTTGGTCATCACTAAATAAACTACTCCACCGTGGCAAGACCTCTCCAAAAACAAACAATACGACAGACTCTATCCTCACACAATTTAATTCCTGTTTTATGCAATCAGTATTATCTCTCTTAGACACTAACACATCTGCCCCATCACTTTACCCCTGTCCAAACAAACCCACACACAGCTCTTCAGTTTTAGTCCGGTACCTACCTCACTCATAAGAAAGTTGCTCTTTAAACTAAAAACTACTTCAGTAGCTGTAGACCAACTACCATCAGACTACCTAAAAGTGGCTGCAGAAGTCATAGCCTTCCCTGTGTCCATACTAATTAATAGGTCCATAGCAGAAATATACGTCCCATCATTGTGGAAAAAACATTCTACGTCATACCACTGTACAGAGGTGGCACATACACAGAGGTTAATAATTACAGACCGATAGTGATTCTCTCTCCCCTCTCCAGCATATTAGAAAAGTGCACCCATATGCAGCTGATGCAATAGCTAACCGCAGATAACTTGCTTTCATTAACACAACATGGCTTTAGGCCCCAGCACAGTACCACTACTGCTCTATTACATTTTACCAGTATAATAAACCAACGTAGAAGCGATGGTCTGCTCGTGTCCACCATGTTCTTGGACTTGTCAAAGGCATTTGATACCGTCCCGCACAAGCAACTGCTCGTTCGACTCTCCTCAGTAGGACTTTCACAACACTGCTTGTTGTGGTTCATTAGTTACCTAACTGGAAGGCAACAAGTCATTAAATGGCAACAAACCTACTCATCCTTTCAACCAGGTGTCCCACAAGGTTCTATCCTGGGTCCTCTCCTATTTAATATATTTATTAATGACCTCCACACTTCCACTCACCATGCTAGTTTAGTTCAGTATGCAGATAACTCAACATTAATATGGCAGCCTCAACAATAGATAAGCTCCAATACATTAACCAAAAATCTTCCTCCTCTGTAGAAACGTCGCTCAAAGATTCAAACCTCCTACCCAACCGCAAGAAAACTAAGTTAATGTTTTTCACCTCAAAAAGTTGCCAAAATCAAAAGCAATTGTTTATCATAAAGTCAGCAATTAATGCTGTCATTGAAACTGTAACGCAAACTTCTAGGCATTATAACAGATAATAGTAAATATGACCAGCATATACTACACACCATTAAATCTACACACCAGAAACTAGGCTCCCTTTATGGGATCAGTGAACTCCTTGTAGATACTGCAACAAAATCTCTAGTCACCACCTTCTTATTGTGAAATCTCTTATTCACCACTCCTATGCTAGCAAACTTAAATAATGCTCAAAGAAAGAAACTTGCCTCCTGCTACAATAAAATAGCAAATATTTGCCACCAATCTCCGTCATACGATGCACGATTGTCATAGCTTAAAGCAATAAAACTGGCTTGAACTACGCAACTACTTAACATATTCACAACTGACTACAGCTCACAAACACATTCATCATCCAGAAGAATGCCCTGCACTACAAAACTTATTACTGACCTAGTGTCCAGCAAGGGGCCTCTGTTCTAGTAACAAATTCTTATTACTTACAAATAAGTCAAATAATGTTGCAGGAGACTCGCTATACTCCCAATGCATTGCTAAACTTCAAAATAGTATCCCCACACAAATAAAACTCCTACAAACTCAATAATTTTAAACCACTGCTTAAACATTTTAACCAGTCCTGGTCCTGCCCATGCTCATCACAAGGTCAATACTTTGTGTTCAGTGTATGATACTGTCCAGATACTCTCCTTAAACAGAATACACTCAACCTGTCACTGAAATGACAAAACGATTTTTATACATAAATGCTGCCCGTACAATCCACTAAATTGCACATGGGCTTTCTCTTTAGTAACTTTTACCTCTGTAAAATCATAGAATGTATAAATGTAACTACTGTTTGTGTATAAATGTAAATAGAAATGTCACCACTCTGTGTTTAACGGGAACTTAGTATACTGCAATGTAAGCAAATGGAGCTTTTCATCTCAGGCCTCAATGAACACAGCTATTACCCAGTTGGACTTTCCCAGTAAATAAATACAGATAAGTAAATAAAAATACAGCCAGCAAGGCAAAAGTAACCAATGAGGCCCATTTGTGCAATTCTGTTTAAATGTAACAACAGCCAGCAGAGTAAAGGTGCTAATTTTGGCAATGTGTCCATGAGAAATACAGTCAGAAAGGTAAACAAGGCAATAATTTCACTGTATGAAATGAGACAATAGTACAATCAGGTTGTGGCAAAGAAGGCACTGAAACTTATATCATGTACAAAAAGGGTGACATGGTTGTATTACCTGTAGCAGACCAGGCTCTTTTGTTGGGTACCTAATAGGACAGAAACTGGTTCATGCTGCTATGTGAACCATACGCTAAATAAGCTTAGTCCAAAGGAATGGCGCAGAAGTCTGATTACGGCCATATCTGCAGTGTGACAGTGGAGAGGGAAAACTGTGGCAGATTACGGCCATATCTGCAGAGTGACAGTGGAGAGGGAAAACTGTGGCAGATTACGGCCATGTCTGCAGAGTGACAGTGGAGAGGGAAAACTGTGGCAGATTACGGCCATGTCTGCAATGTGACAGTGGAGAGGGAAAACTGTGGCAGATTATGGCCATGTCTGCAGTGTGACAGTGGAGAGGGAAAACTGTGGCAGACATGAATGAGGAGAATCTGAAGATGTGTGGGAAAAGTATGTTGCCTTAGTCCTTATGGGGGCAAAGACTCACAAACTAGCTATTCATGTCATAGATTACAGTAATACGTAGAAGTGAGCTATGCATTCTGTATGGCTTTTACAATGGAGTACTTATACAGAACATATACAGCAATGTGGTTATATGGTAATAGCAATGCGTGCTCCATCTGTCAGCTGTCTATTCACTGAGTAGTGGTGAGCTATATGCATATGGTCATATATCAGGGTGATTCACTTCCATAAAGAGATCTGTCTGCGCAAGGACTATATGTCAGTCAGCACATTGTTTATGAGTATCCTTGCCCATCAATGACACATTGTCAGCCTTTTTCTGTCCCCCCTGCCTCTCACCACTCATTTTTACTCTGTAGTTGTCTGTTGTCTTATTTCCATAACATGCAGCTTTATTTAAATATGACTCTTTAAACTCAGGCAGCAAAATCATTCTGTAGACATTAGCTCCTTTATTCCACATGGAATCCACTTCTTGGAATAATCTATCTTTCTTTCAATTATTTTGTATACTACAAATGGATCTGTCTCATATTAGCAAACCATGTAACACACCACACTCAAGCTCTTAGGCTGAATTCATCAGTTCAATAGCTGAAGCATCATTACTTTCCATGGAACCTTGAGTCCTCATGAAGACCAAATCGCAGACTTCAGGCAATTATTTTTCTGGCTCACAGTAACCTTGAACCTTTTGTTTCACCATTGCAGTACCCTCTCTCTCCCTCTCTCTCTCTCTCTCTCCATCTCCCTTACAAAGCTGCCATGTACTATTGCCAATGAACCATGTCTAGAAATGGACTCAGTCCTCAGGTAGGGTAATCCAAGTGTGTGTCTGTGTGTGTGTGTGTGTGTGGGGGGGGGGGGTTCGGATGAAGTAACTATCAGCTAGCTCTCCTACATTGGGAGATGGGAGATACACTCATCTGACATGGTAATGTCATTGTATGCCACTTCTTCTGGTCAGGGATCTTGTCCAGCTGCTGCAACATGAAGGCTTCACTACCCTGACCCTGTTCCCCATCAGATGCTTGCTTTGCCATTGATATACATTGCACCGCAAGATTGACTTCCTGTGTTATTTGATGGCCTACACAGTGTAGGGATACAGGAATGATTATGGAAATTAGCCATACAAGTAGCCAGAGATAGCAGGGAGGGGTTACTGAATATTACCCATCAGTGGTACGTCAGGTAGAGAATGGGTAACTGACACAAATCCTTGCATGTGCTATATATGCTATACATTTTAAGTATTTTGTCTCCTATGGCATGTAGGCAAACAGCACCCTCTACCTTTTCTAACTTCCTATATATTCTGCTTACAGTTGATAATTTCAAATTCTTGAACATATTTCTGTATAGAAATGTTTCCTGGAAGACATAACTTACACCCTATTTTAAAACACTACCATACTATATCCCTCAGTTGTGATACCATGTAATATTTGGGATCTGAAATCTGGAAATAATGAAATATAGAAGAGGTAGTGCATTTCTAGCTCCTCGAAGTTTGCTTTCATACTCCGCACTGCCACACAACAAACACAACCAGACAATTGACATACTATAACCTGAATGGTGCTAAAGATGCCAGACTAACACATATCCGTAAATTAGAATATTATCTTATTTATGGCTCAAGACACAAATTATTTCAGAAACACTTACGAAAGATAGTTAAGAATTTGAGCACATGCACTTGTCTATGCATTTATACATAATTTCTAGAATATTAAAATTAGCTGATCACATTCATCCTCAGCTGTTCTCCTGTTAGTCTTTTAACAAAAATTCATAGTCTGATAGCAGATAACATTATTGTGGCATGTCGGATCTGTTTTATTTCCTGACTGTTACTAAAGCAGCATTTGACAAAAGACTAGGCCCAGTTGGCACATCTATTCTTCCAATTTCACTGTCTATAGGATAAGCTGCAAATCTTGCTTACACAATAACTTATCTTTTTCTGATCCCCCAATAAGATTTCCTCATGTCTGACATTCCTACTAGAACTAATATATATAGGTTCATAGGTTCATAGGTTCATACTAGGCTATCTGCCCGAGGGCATTTACAAGCCTAGCCCATCGTTTTGTGGCTTACGTCACCCCTTTAGTATGGGGAACTATACCCATTATTTTGCTGTGCCTCTGTCGAGCAGTGACACTGAGGTAATCCCTGGGGTATATCTGCGATCTCCCATCCATTGGTCAAGATTTCTCTTGAACAAGGCCAGCGAGGTGCTCTGCCTTACATGTACCGGGATTTTGTTCCACAGCATAGGGAGTCTTTGGGTGATGAATCTATCCCTCCAGCACGTCCTATTAATAGCCGTGTCAAGGTTTAAGTCTCCCGCCCTTGTGGCTCTGATGGATCTAGATTTTTTGAGGTGAAGCATGTTCATCAAATCTGGGTTTGACATGGCCTTGTATGTTAGGCAAAGGTCACCTCTGAGCAAGCGGTAAGCGACTGAATAGAGCTGGAGTTCTTTCAGTCGGGCAGCATAGGACAGATTTTTGAGACCCTTTATCCTTTTGGTGAGGAACTTTTGTGGCCTCTCCAGCTGCTGCAAGTGTCGGGTCAGATACATCTCGAATGGGGCATTGTACTCAATCATTGGTCTGATGAGTGATGAGTAAAGGGAGACTATGACCTCCCTTGATCTAGATGAGAATCCCTTCATGATAAGGTGGGCAATGTAGAAGGTCTTCCTAACTACTTTAGCTACATGGGTGTCGAATGACAGACTACTATCAACCTGGGTCCCCAGGTCCCTGATAACTTCTTCTGTGCTCAGTGGATTGCCACCTATTTGGTAGCTAGGGGTAACCTTGTTTTTCCCAAGGGTATGACTATGCATTTTTGGCATTTAACTTTAGGCCGTGGCTCTGGCACCAGTTATCCGTTTCTGTGAGACCCTTCTGAAGGATATCTGTGTCAGATGTGTTTTCTACTATGGCCCAGTTTGCAGTCATCTGCAAACTTTGTCAGCCATAACCCTCCTGTGTTTGCTTGTACTTGGAAAAGTAGATGCCAAACAAGAGTGGGCCCAGGACTGAGCCCTGTGGGACACCACTTGTGACAGGCTTTGAGTCTGACATGGCGCCAGCAGCTCTGACCCTGTGGGTTCTGTCACTCAGCCAGTTTGCAACCCATCTTGTGATGTATGGGTTGACATTTAAGCTGATGAGTTTTTCAATGATACCCGAATGGGGTATTGTATCGAAGGCCTTAGCCAGATCGAGGTAGGCTGTATGGACTGCCTTTCCCTCATCAATGGCTTTGGTGACTGTTTCGAAAAAGTCAACCAAGTTTAAAAGGCATGATCTGCCTTTGACAAAGCCAAACTGGGTTGGATCCAAAGTCTGCAAATTCCCTATGTCTTTATTTATGAGGTCCATTATGATCCTCTCCATGGCTTTGCAGATAAGGCTTGTCAAGCTAATGGGGCGGTAATTTCCAGGGTCGGTGGAGGCACCGCCTTTGTGAAGTGGTACCACAGTTGCAGTGCGCCACTCCCTGGGTACGTATCCAGAGGTAAGACTTTGATTAAACAGCTGTCCTAGCTGTGGGTTTAATTCCTCATTGAGTTCATGGAGCACACAGCCGGGGACACCATCAGGTCCCATGGATGCTGTGTTTTTCGCTTTGGAGTACGCAGTTCTCACTTGGGCACTGCAGATGTTTGGGGGGCTGCAATCGGTTGGTTTAGAGTTCTCTCCGTTGGGGGGGGAGGGGGGAGAAGTTTGCACTGAACTTGTCAGCCAGTATGTTGGCAATGTCTGTAGGATCAGTAATCTTCACATCATTTTGAACTAGCTCTGAGCATATCTGGGAGTTTCCTCCCAGGTTTCTAACATAGCTAAAGAAGGCCTTATGATTGTCTTTTGAGTCTTTAGCTATTTTTCTCTCGAAATTTGCTTTGGATGATTTTATGAGAGCTCTTAGTTTTTACTTATAGTGATCAAGGGTGTCTTACCTTTTAAGGATTGTGCTCTATCTTGTAGTAGCTTCCTCCTTTTGTTGTAGAGTTTGTTTATGGCTGGGGTCCACCAGACTGGACGCTTGCCTTTGGTACAAAGAGTCTTTGTTTTGCTTGGGATTGCCTTATCCATGCAGTCCTGCAGGTGCTGGTAGAAGGCATTTGTAAGTGATTCAGCGGCTTGAGTACTGTTTTCCGCCGCTCGGGGCCTTAAAGGAGACCATGCTGGTCTTTAGAAGTGTCAAGTCTGCTTTTGAGAAGTTCTTTACTGTGGTCTTTTTATTTCAGGTGGGGGTGGGATGAGGACCTCCAGCGAGATTAGTTTGTGGTCTGATCTCACCAGTGAGGGGTACACCTCCGGTGTTGAACATTGTGCTCCCATGTTCGTGATGATGAGATCAAGTATGTTATCTCCTCTTGTGGGGATGGTGACTAGTTGTTCCATGGCATTTGAGTTTATGAATTCCAGGAACTTTTGGGCTAGGGTGTTTGGGCTTGAGTAGTGTTCCCAGTCTATATTAGGGTAATTGAAGTCACCTAGTATGATGGTGTTTGGTGATACATTTATCCCCTCTAGTGTTTTCAGGAAGGCCATGTGAGGTTCCTGAGTTTGTGAGGGTGACCTGTAACATGCTACAATTTGCAGAGCAGTCTTGCCTATGGTTAATTGCACCTGGATGGTCTCCGATGCATCGTGCGTTGCCACCAGTCTTGAGGTGTGGGTGTCCTTGATGAATATGGATACCCCCTCCTTTCTTGGTATTGTCCAGATTTTGGGGCGGAACGCATGATATGAGGTAAAACCTGATAGCGCTGGGGTGCTCTCAGGAGCCTTGAACCAGGTTTCTGTCACAGCACAGACATCGATGTTCTCCATACTGAGAAGGGCCTCGAAAAGTGCGTGCATTTTGAGATTTAGACTTCTGGCATTGAGCAGCATTACCCTTAGTTTTTTTCCTTTTTGTGTTCTAGGGTGGTAGGTTTAGAATTTGAGCCTTGCCTAAAAAGGCACTATGGGGTGGCAAGAGCCTTTGCC
>NC_056748.1:151812580-151877580 GCF_019279795.1 Protopterus annectens | reverse complement strand
CTGTGTGGAGTCTCCATGTCATCCCTACATTTCTGTGGATTTCCTCCGGGTGGTCCAGTTTCCTCCCATGTTTCAAAGACATGCATCTGGAGCATTTCTCCCCAGGCCTCTGCAGAAAATTGGCTTTGTTTCAAGTTGGACTTTCCCGGTAAACAAATGTTAAATACATAATTAAATAAATAAATAAAATCATGTGACTTGACTGAAAGAAGCCATCCCCTGTGGTGCTGCTGAGCATAGTGGCATGATGCCACGCACCAGATGCTGCTACTCAGCATAGTGGCATGATGCCACGCACCAGATGCTGCTACTCAGTATACTGGCATGATGCCACGCACCATATGCTGCTGCACAGTATAGTGGCATGATGCCAGGCACCAGATGCTGGCACAAAAACATCCTATAACATAAGACTTCCTCAGGAACATAGCACACCACTTGCATGTTTGTGTCCCTCCCAGTGTGCCCACTGTATATAGTTGTGTGGTCACATTCTAGTACTGGATGTTCTTGTACTATATCTCCATATCTGCACACAGTCTTCGCCAAGCCTGCCCTGTGCCCCACTGACCTGCATCAATGAATTCGTAATTCACCATTACCATGACATCAGTTATAACATTAGCGATTCGTCAGTCATTAGTGCTGCTGCTCAGTGGGTGATGTCTCATATCCCATGGACTGTGGACGTTACGTCTCTACTGCTTATCTGCCACCCCCTGCAGTATGCCAGGCAGTGCTTCTTGTGGATCATTTCTGTTAGAGATGCAGCAGTGCTTGGAGCATCCTGTCTCTATGACATACCTATCCATGGACTCCAGCTGGTCAGTATAATGATGTGTGTATGACGTACCTATCCATGGACCCCAGCTGGTCAATATAATGATGTGTGTATGATGTACCTATCCATGGACTCCAGCTGGTCAATATAATGATGTGTGTATGACGTACCTATCCATGGACTCCAGCTGGTCAATATAATGATGTGTGTATGACGTACCTATCCATGGACCCCAGCTGGTCAATATAATGATGTGTGTATGACATACCTATCCATGGGCCCCAACTGGTCACTATAATGATGTGTATGTCAGACATGTGCAGTCTCACTAAACATGAATGGTATCTGCTACTCACAGCTGGGGCCATGGTTGCTCATCATGACCACAATTCTCCTAAGGCTCTGTGCCTATATATGCACCTTCTGTGAGCTTGCTGCTGCTCGTATATTGTGGCTTCTTTCTCTTTTAACAGCAAAAGCTGTCCTACTTTTGCTGCCCAGCTTCATACTGTTGACTGGGATATCTGTCTAGGTGTTAGATGCACTTTCTGTTGTTGGAATCCCTTTAGTGTTTGTTTGTCAAACAACCTCCTGTGCACACTATTTGTGAGAGTTTGGGACTGCGCATCTTTACTGCATTTATTTATTTTTATTTTTTTAGCGGGATTGTGCACTGATCTCAATAGGCCTTTTCCAGGCACAGCCCAGGTAAGTAGGATCACATAGGAAATGAATAAAACATATTTATAGATACAAAGATATGTTAAAAAAAGAACAAATATATTTCTGTATGCATATATATATATATATATATATATATATATATATATATTTAATGTATTCATCAGGAAAATCCGACTTGGAACAAAGCCAATTTTCAGTAGAGGCCTGGGGAGAAATGCCCCAGATGCATGTCTTTGAAACGTGGGAGGAAACCCACATGAATGCAGGGAGGACATGCAGACTCTGCACAGAAAGCACACTAGCTGAGAATTGAATTGGAGAACCTTTTGCTGTGAGGCAACAATGCTACCACTGCACCACTGCGCCAGCCATACATATATACTGTGTGTGTGTGTGTATATATATATGTATATATATATATATATATATATATATATATATATATATATATATATATACATACACACACACACACACACACACACACACACACACACACACACACACACGTTGTTGTTGTTTGCCTTTCAGCTTTTTCCCGGTAAGAGGTCACCACAGTGGAATGCCGGTCCGCTAATGATTGGCAGTAGATTTTTACGAAACACCGAGGGGCAAGCTCGACGCTCAACCTTCAATGAAGGCACGTCCATTTACACACGCATGTCTTTCAAATGGTACCCAACTGCAGGGACTCCACACAGAAGGCACTCCCAAGCCACACCGAGAATCGAACGGGAGAACTTCTTGCTGTGAGGTAACAACTCTACCGCCATACCACCATGGCACACACACACACACACATACACATACACATACTTATTTACAGATGCAAAAATATGCTACAACATTTAGTTCAAGAAGCAGTTTACAATGTCAAACCATGGATGGAAAATTAGAATTATGCTTAGCAGAGCTTCAGGATAGGATGTAGCCATAATGACTGAGATGGCTTATGCCATACGGATAACAGCATATCTTTATATACAGAGGTATGAAGATATTAGAAGATGCAAATGAGAACTGCTGTTCCTCCTACTGTCAGATAATGTTGTCCTTTGTGTTACAATGAATGGCATTGGTGGTGCTACCATGTCCTGATGGCCAGTCTTTTTCAAGGTGGATTCCATTCATCTGCTCCCCTCCATTTTGAACACATGCTAGGCTGATGGGGGTTACACTGATGGTACATAATATGTTTGGGATTTGTGTGTGCATCTGTCTGCCTGCCTGCATTAAGTGGTTCTGTATTCAGCATATGTCTATTTGCTGCCTGTATTTTTCCCAGATATGGACTTCTACTTATGTATGTTTATTTGGTTTTCCTATATCGCTTTTCTGGTATGATAAAAGCTGCTTATTGTATTTTTTGATGACTAATACTTTCCAGTTTGTAAGCTAACATAGCCATTTTCTGAATGCTCCTCCCTCACTCAGGTAAGTGTATTTTCTTTTAGTAATATCTGATCACTCGTTATTTTTTCTTCCTTACTTTGCTGACTTCACAAACACATACCTCTTTCATCATCTTATTCAATGCACAGTTGCAGCTTGGTGAGTTTTGATTTCTCTGAATCATTAAGATTTCCCCTCAACAGCTTGCAAGCTGGAGTTCAATACAGCAGGCAGTCTGTGATTTCTGTCTTGTGTGTTTTCTCTAATGCTGATAAAGCTGTTTATTCCAGACTAGTTAAAATGTTTATAGTCTATAGTATGCTGTCTAAGTTACGACAATACACCAAAATGAGTTCCTCCATGGCTAGTAACTGCATTTCTATCTTGAAAAGACTAATTTTTTAACAACTTAAGAAAGGCTCATGTTTGGTTTCCTGACTTCTGACGTAGCTAATGAGTGAAAACAAAGAGATGCTGTCAGTTCTCAAAGCATTCATTCAGCAACTGTTGATATCATTAAGTACATTCCCTGAAAGTCATTTTCAGTTCTAGTGCACTGTGTTCTTTACCCTACATACATCTTAAATGTCCAGATTTTCACAAAATGTCCAGATTTTTATCTCATATTTTTGGTCTATTCCTCTTAAAATACGTGGTTTTCTGTCTAACCACTGAAGATTGAAGTCACTAAATAATACACACACATTTGAGTTTCAGACGTTATATCCTTAAGAATATACATGCTAACAAAACCTGTTATTCTAGCAACTTTAAGTTTATCAGAGCAACATTTAAATTCTGTTCCAATTTTTGGGCCTTTGTCTCCCCATTAATTTAGGCTCTATTCAGATTTACAATTTTGCAACTGCAAAGTTGATCTGTATCAGCAGCACAGGATGGGGGGTATATGAAGGATGGAAGAGGTTTCCTGCTCCAGAAAAAGTAAATAAATGACTAAAAAAATAGTTTGAAATTTGCTGAAAGTGTCTTTCAACAAATTATTATCATGGCTTAGAGAACAAAGCTACGCTGTTTCTTCTTTTTACAAAGACTGGCTTGAATTTGGATGCAGGCAGATAAACTAAAGCCTGCAAGACCTGGAACAGATCTATTGTTTTTGTGTAAATGCAATGCTTAGTATATTTATTTATTTATATTTGTTTGTTGAGGTAGTGCACTGATCTAAGAGGACCATTTGCAGGCACAGCCCAGTGAATAGGCTCACATAAGAAATGAATAAAACATATTTGCAGATAGAAGGATATGCTATAAAACATATACATATTTACAGTGCAAAACATATGCTACAACATTTAGTTCAAGAAGCAGTTACCAATGTCAAAACATGATTGGAAAAATGGAATTATGCTTAGCAGAGCTTTAGGATAAGATGTAGCTATAATGAGTGAAATGGTTTATGCTACAGGGATATAGAGAGGCATGAAGACATTTGAAGAGGCGAGTGAGTATAGGTGCAGGAAAGATATATTATTTTTGAATAATGATAATGCCAACAGTCATAGTAACCTTATATTTATTGTTTTGTATCCTTATCCTGAGGCTTCTTTTGCAGTGAATTCTCTTCTTTCCACATTTTTCTGAATATCTAAGTAAATAAAAAAAGCACAACATATTTTGGCAGTATTTCTCTTGGTTCTATAGTTCACTGATATACTTTTATCATGTTTCATTTTCTACATCTTAATCTAATCCTGGCCTGTTTTCTAGTTCCATCTGTTACTCTGTTTGCTACAGGCTTTTTCATTGTCAGTTTATTCTGCATCACATGTCTAATTTTTATGTGCTGTTATTATTTTAAACTATAACTCCTCTTTGTAATTTATTAAGCTGGAATAAAAATATGTCTGCTTCATCTTTGTTAATAGTATACTGTTTCAGTAAATTTTATAGTGCGTTACCAAGAAAAAAAATATGAAATGAAACCCAAAGAATGTGATCCATTAAGAAATGGGAAATTAAAAACAACAGATGCCACACGTCTTCATTTCTAAAATTACCAATTTCTAAATTTGTGATTAAAGTAACATTTTGCCTAATATATTAACTAAAAATTAAAATAAAAGCAAATAACTTTTCTTCTTAATTAGATAACCTTTAAGAAAGTCACCTCTAATGCCATTATAGATAACTATACACTAAGTATATAGATTAAGGCCCAGCTGTCTCACACATGAGGCTTGACAAGACACAGACAGGCTTTTGAGTGCCTGTTAGGACAGGTCAAGGACACACACATGTAAGGGTCTCTTTTTTGAGAATGAATAGCAGATTAGAACAGCTGACAGGCATTCTTTAAATATCTTTTAGAGTTCTCAAGTTAAGGAATGTTGAAAGCATACTTCAGAGAAAATGGATGTGCTGGGATGTTTATTATTCAGGTGTTTCTAATGATATGATCAGAGCTGAACATATTCAGAACATGGACTAGTACACCAGGGTTATTGCATGAATAAATTGCTACCCTGCAAGTGAAATAAGTTGTAACATGACATTCTACTAATGCAACAAAAGCAGTGTTTGTTGCACATCTGGTAGTTTGTTAAATTGCTTTCCTGGTACAGAGAACCGGACTCAGTGGGCCTGTAAAGTCCTTAAATGAATGAATGAATGAATTAAGTACTTGGATCATTTGTGAAGGACTTTATAATAAATACAGTGTGTTTTCTCATCATGAGTAAGGAAGGAAAGTGTATATGAGACGTTGTGTATCTGCCGTGTTATAAGTTACACGATCTCAGATTTGTTTATTTAGTTGTCTCTTTATTTATTTATATATTGTTTTTGTTGACTGGAGTAGTCCAACTGGGCTGTGAGATCCCCTTTTCAGCTGAGGCCCAGAAAGTAAAGCTCCAGTAACAAAAATAAGCAATTTAATACAGCAGAGAAAAATATAAAGCTTAAAGTTACAATAAGGACATACAATAACTGAAAGGCAGCTACATTACAAGAAATCTGCAAGCAGTAAAACACGGAGTCATTTTATATACAAGGCAAACTGGCATATACAGCGAGGTTTAAAACGTCAAATTACAATTTTACATTTTATGGGCAGGAGAATGAAGAGAGAGAAGGTGTGGAAGGTATGAGTGAAAATCAGAGAGGAGGCGATAAAGGTAGCAGAGAGAAGGTGTGGAAAGTATGAGTGAAAATCAGAGAGGAGGCGATAAAGGTAGCAGAGAGAAGGTGAGGAAAGTATGAGTGAAAATCAGAGAGGAGGCGATAAAGGTAGCAGAGAGAAGGTGAGGAAAGGTGAATATTGTGTATATTTGTTGGGTGATCTAGAGAAACAGAAAGTTGTAGTGAAGAGGAGGAAGATGCAGAAGGTAATGAGTGTGAGCTGAAATATTACTGGAGGGAAAAACTTGTCAGGATGGAAGTAGAAACAGTAATAGTGCCAGTAAGGGCCAAAAGATAGAAGACAGTAGGACATTTACATTGAGAATTTGTTTTGGTGAGACCACACTGCTTTGCCGAGGATGGTCTGCACCTGCCCCTCTAGGCTCTTGAATATTGGCTAAAATACTGCCCTTTCCCACTGTGTCATTTTAGGGTGTGCCAACTTTTTTGATATAACAAACAGACCTAGAAAATGTAAAGCTGCTACTGCTCAATGCCAGGAATTTAATTAGTAAACTCCAGTCGTTCCAAGCTCTCCTCACCCTGGAGAATGCAGACGTTTGTGCACTTACCAAGACATAGGTTCATAGGTTCAGAGGTAGGTACTAGGCCCAAGGGCCTACATAAGCCTAGCCAACAAGGTTCCCTGGCTTACACCACCCAAGAAAGTTAATTTCCTGTGCCCCTGTTGAGCAGAGACACAGAAGTGATCCCGGGGTGTATTTCCTATTTCCCATTCACTCATCAAGATTTTTCTTGAAGAGTACTAATGAAGAACTTTACTTGACATAGATGGGTAGCCTGTTCCAGAGAATGGGAAGTCTCTAGGACAGGAATCTATCCCTCAAGCATGTCCTGTTTATTGTAGTGACAAGGTTTAGGTCCCTAGAGCGTGTAGCTTGGAGGGATTGGGATTTCTTTACATGGAGCATGTCCAACAGCTCTGGCTTTGACATAGCTTTGTATGTTAGGCAGAGATCGCCTCTGAGTAGGCGATATGTGACAGAGTAAAGCTGGAGTTTTTTGAGACGGTCTGTGTAGGGCATCTGTTTGAGTTCAGTAATCCTCTTTGTGAGGTATTTCTGTGGCCTTTTCAGTTGTTGTAGATGTCTTGTGAGGTACATACCAAAATGGGCGTTGTACTCTACAGTGGATCTAATGAGTGATGAGTAGAGGGGAAAAATGACCTGAATTATGGAAATAATTAACAAATGTCATAGGAAATCTTTAGACACTAGATCCAACCCAATTTAGTTTCATCAAAGGCAGGTGCTGCCTACTCAACCTGGTGGACGTTTTCAAGAAACTCACCAAAGCCATGGACAAGGGCAAAACATTTCATACTGCCTACCTTGACTTGGCCAACGCATTTGATACAATACCTCACTCAGGCATTGTAAACAAATTAGGTATAAACCCATATGTCACCCACTGGATAGCCAGGTGGCTGTCAGACATGTCCTAAGAAGTTAGAATAGGGGAGTCCACCTCCACAAAAAGGCCAGTCACTAGCAGAGTCCTTCATGGCTCTGTGTTGGGTCTCCTCCTTTTTGGCATCTACTTTTCTGAAGTCAAGGCCAATGTTAAGGTCCTCTGGCTGACCATAGGTAGGTATAGCCATAGACTCCTCAAGACATTAATATCCTCCAAGAAGGGCTGATTCGGACAAATAACTAGTACCAGAGTCACACTCTAAAGCTCAGTGCCAAGAAATACATAATAATACCCTTTGGGGAGTCTGATACACTAGGAAACAACACCAGTGATAACAGAACCCTAAGTGTAGACCCAGTAGTCAGGGATATGTGGACATATGGACAATAACCTAGCATTTGACCACCATATATCTGTAATAGTAAGGAAATTGTTTTATGTTGTGTAACTTATAAGCAAGGGTACAACCTCTAGGTCCAAGGAGGTCATTGTTCTGCTGCATTTGGTGCTTTATTAGACCAATCACTGGGTACAGAGTCTCCTTCTGTATGTACCTGATTAGGCACATACAACAACTGGAAAGTTCATAGAGGTTAATCACAAAAAAGATTTAGAACATAAACAAAATGTCCTGCCTCAAAGCCCCATCCCTGTAGTTTGTTTCCTGCAGACTATTTAGAGGTGATCTATGCCTGGCATACAAGGCACCTTTGAATCCCACTCTGATAATCTTTCTGCATATCTGCAAAGCAAATATCATCAGAATTACCCAATATAGGGACTTAAACCTTGCTTGTGACACAAATAGGGCATGTTGGAGGGGCAGGTATGTGTCTCAGAGAATATCCCTTCTCTGGAACAGGCTTCCCATCTATTTGAAACAGAGTTCCTCTCTAACCCAATTCATGTGTAACTTGGAAGAGTGGATGGGGAAATAGGAATTCACCTCTCGTCTGGCACCTATGCCCCAGTTAGACAGAGGAAGCCTGATTATACTGCCTACCGCACTTAATTTAAGTTGTTTTTTCATTTAACTGCATTTATTTTAACTGCATTTGCTTTAATATTCCTACACACTCAAGTGTGCTAGCTTGCATTGCATTTAAAGTGTATTACCAGTGCCAGAAAGTCTGCTCTTCAATTTTTCCCTTAAGATCTTGCTAGATCTGTTCTCTCTTGCACTTTAATTAGCTTATTTACCTAACACTTCATCAGGCTTTTTGTACCAATTATTGTAGCACACATAAATGCTATCAGCACTAGATGTCCTATAAGGAAACAGCTCCAGTACTTAGTAATGATGACCATCCCTCCTGGCATGTTTAAAGGTCAGTTTCCTGTGCTTTCGCCTATTAACCTGGTGAACTTGGGCATTTTGAGGCAGTGTAGCAACTGCCTCATGTACACAGACAACCCTTTCTTCTTACCTGCCAACACTCAGACTTGTGAGAGATGCGCTTATATCTTCAAATTGGAAGCCATACACTCTACAGCCAAGACCGGAATAGCTGGTCAAGAGGAGAAGGTCAACACCTGCACCACACCACATGGAACACATAGCCCTCCAGAATACCCACCATCACAGCCCTCACATAAAAACACAAACCACACACCTACCTTTGCAGAGGCTCTCAACAAAAGTCTACCCAAACAGCAGAGACCTCCAAGGCAGAAACGCACTCGCCCACCACAACACAGCACAAACCACAAGACATATAGCTCACATACACAGTCTGCCCCTCAACCTAAGCCCCTAATGCAAAACAGCTTGCCCAATGCAATAATCATAGGTGATTCAATAGTGAGGCACACTGATGTCCCACTCACTAGGTTGAATATGGAGAAGGTAACTGTCAGCTGTCTATCAGGTGCCAGCATCCGACACATAATACACACACTCAGGTCACTCCACAACATGTACAAGTATGACTCTGTCATTGCCCATGTGGGTGTGAATGATCTGAGATGCACCTCTCTGGACTACATGAAAAGAGACATGGTGGAGCTCTTGGATTATGTGGTCCAGGCAGGTATGACCCTAGCCCTGAGCAGCATGCTACTGTCACTCAGGATGATACTGAAGTACAAACAGAAAATGATTGACTTCAACAATTGGCTAAGTTTTTGGTGTCATTCGAAGGGGATCCAGTATCTGTCTGCCTGGGATGACATGATTGACAGACCTCGGTGCTTTGCCAGAGATGGCCTGCATCTGTCACCCCTGGGTTTCCAGATACTGGCTAAGGCTCTTGCCACCCCTACAGTGCCTTTTTTAGGCGGTGTTCCAAAGACCAAATTACAACCATAACAGCTATAAATAAATGCAATCTGAGGGTCATGCTGCTCAATGCTAGAAGTCTAAATCTCAAGATGCACTCACTCAAAGCACTCCTCAAAATGGAGAACATCGACATTTGTGCTGTAACGGAGACCTGATTTAAAGCAGCAGAAAGCACCCCTGCACTACCAGGCTATAACCCATTCCACACCTTTTTGCCCCAGAACATGGACCAAAGCTCCAAAGGCGGTGGTGTCTCCATATTCATAAAGGATATGCACACCTCCAGACTAGTATCCCAGCATAACGTATCTGAGATACTCCAGATACAACTAACATTGGGTAAGACGGCAATTCATGTCATAGCCTGCTACAGGTCTCCAACCATGTCCCAAGACTGTCACTCCACATTCCTAAGCACCCTGGAAACCATTAAGATCCAACCCAACACTCTCATAATAGTTCACTTCAACTAACTCCCCATCAACTGGGAAAACTACTCATGCACCAATGCACTGGCCCACCGCTTCCTGGAATTCATCAATTCCAATGCCCTGGACCAGCACTTTCTTACCCCCACTAGAGGAAGCAACATCCTTGACCTGGTTATTACTAACATAGGCAACTGTTGCCTATGCCCACCACAGACTAATCACCATGTAAATCCACATCTCACCCATACCCGCTGCAATGGTATCCATCATGAAAAACTTCTCCAAAGCTGACTTTGGACTTCTAAAGATAGAGGTGGCTAACTTCACAGCACCCATGCCAATGGAAAATAGATGCATGACTGCCTAATCATACACCAGTGCACTGTATGAACATGTACATAAATGCATGGAACTAGACATACCCAACAGAACCAAGATGCTCTCCTCCAAAAAAGGAAGCCAATCTGGTGGTCCCCTGCCATTAATAAACTCTACAACAGAAGGAAGAAACTGTTGCAGAAAAAGGTGAAGTCCCAAGACTGGAAAAATTCCCTTATTAGCCTCAACAAAAAGTTGAAATCCCTCATCAAAACCCTCCAAAGCCAGCAATGAAGGCAGAATAGCAGCAGACACTAAAAACAACCACAAAACCTTCTATAGTTATATTAAGAATCTCCACAGCAATACCCATATTTGCTCTGAGTTACTACACAATGGTACCTCCTATACTGAGCCAACAGATATTGCCAACATACTGGCCAACAGATTCAGTGCCAACTTTACCCCCCCCCCCAAAGGACCAATCTCAATACTGGAAGAATGCCAGGCACCCAGCATTGCTGCAGCAAAGGTTAAATCTGCATTGTCCAAGGCCAAGAATACAACTTCCATGGGACCTGACAATATCTCTGGCTGTGTTCTACATGAATTACAAAGTGAAGTGGCACCACATCTGTGTGACTTGTTCACTCACAGGCTCACCTCAGGCTTTGTCCCTACTGAATGGCGCACTGCTACAGTAATCCCTCTCCATAAAGGAGGAGTGACTACAGACCCTGGAAATTATCGCCCCATTAGCCTGATGAATCTGATATGTAAGGCTATGGAGCACATCATCATGGACCTAATAAACAAGAATATAGGGAATCTCCAAACTCTAGATCCTGCACAATTTGGTTTTGTGAAAGGGAGATCAAGCCTGCTCAACATGGTTGACTTCTTTGAGTCAATTACCAGAGCTGTGGATGAAGGTGTGGCAGTTCATACAGCTTACTTCGATCTGGCCAAGCCCTTTGATACCATTTCTCACTCAAGAATTATTGATAAACTCACCAAACTAGGCATCAACCCCTATATCATTAGGTGGGATGTAAATTGGCTCACAGAATCCACAGTGTGAAAGTAGCAGACTCCAATTCAGACTGCCAACCAGTCACAAGTGGAGTCCCAGAGTGATTGGTCCTGGGTCCTCTCCTGTTTGGCATCTACTTCTCAGAAGTCCAGGCCAACACAGAGGGACCCTGGCTGACCAAGTTCACAGACAACTGCAAGCTGGGAGCCATTATTAACTCCCCAAGTGATGCAGACATCCTACAGAAAGGCCTCACTGAGGTCAATGTCTGGTGTCAAAACCATGGTCTTAAGCTTAATGCCAAAAAATGCGTCATCATCCCCTTTGGGAAAAACTCAGTTCCCATAAATTACCACATCGGTGGGAGCCCACTGAGCACTGAAGGTGTTATACGAGATCTGAGGACGCATGTTGACAGCAACCTCTCCTTCAACCAGCACACTGCCACTGTGGTCAGAAAGTCCTTCTATGTGGCACATCTTATTACCAAGGGTTTTGTATCCAGGAAGAAAGAGGTCATCATCTCTCTCTACTCTTCCCTCATTAGACCAGTACCTCACTAGACACCTGCAACAGCTGGAGAGGCCACAAACGTACCTCACGAAGAGGATCCTAGGCATTAAACACATGCCCTACATGGATAGACGCAAAAAACTCCAGCTATTCTCTGTCTCATATCATCTGCTAAGAGGCGATCTTTGCTTGGCTTACAAAGCCATGTCTGACCCAGCTCTGTTAGAAATGCTACATCTAAAGAAATCCCAATCCATCCACACCACACGTTCCAGAGACCTCAACCTCATTACCACAATCAACAGAACATGCTGGAGGGACAGGTTCTCAACCCAGAGACTGCCCATGCTCTGGAATAGAATTCCCATACACATCAGGCAGAGCACCTCACTGGCCCTCTTCAAGAGAAATCTTGATGAGTGGATGGGAAATAGAAAGTTCACCCCGGGGATCACTCCAGTGGCTCTACTTGATAGAGGCACTGGGAACTAATGTTGGGTGACACAATGCCAGGGCACTTCTATGGGCCAGGCTTGTAAAGGCTCCAGGGCCATTAGCCTAGTACACACCTATGAACCTATAAATGCTAGACCAACCAAACCCTACTCTACATATACCCCTTAGAATAATCTTAATGTACATGAAGTTGTCAGATACATTTGGGATATATGGCTACCTTAAAAAGGGCCCTATGGTCTTTAGCCTAGTGTACACCTATGAACCTATGTAGAGTTAATGAAGGTATGTTATGGTCAGGATAATCTAGTCTGGGGAGGTGCAAAAGCAGAGACAAGTGTTATTAAAGTGCTGTTTTAGCAATTTTTTTTTTAATCTGGATAGCTTGGTTTAGAAAAATAAAATTGAACACACATCTCTAAATAAATAAATATTGCTATTTGTCTAGCATACCTGTCCCAACATTGTATTTCTGGCAGCATAAAATGGAGCTTAATATTGTTTAAGGGATCCTGAGTGCCTCGTCTAGAAACAACCCACAAGGAAAAATTGCATAGAAGGTATTAATGCTTCCACAAGCAGTTCTTCTCTTTGTGGATAAACTGACAATGCTGTTTTTGACATGAATACCTGGCAAAAAATGGGTTAAGACATGGACATTGATAACATTGTTATCTGATATATATTATTTATTTAAGTGTATTTACTGTAGAAGAACATTGATCAAACAATGGCCCTTTACAGGCTAAGCCTAGATATTTTGCTCCCGTCTTCCTTTTCCATCTTGTACGTCTTCATTGCATCTCTCGTTCCATACATTTTGTGTTCAGACATTTACACAGTTCTCTTTGTCAAGAGTTCCTCCTGGATACAATTCTGAGATCTCTTAGAATCACTTTGTAAAGAGATACCCTTAACAGACACATTTACATTTAAACTGCAGTGATCTCAAATCTGTCAAATGGAGAGGTTTGACCTACATTATGGGATATTGTGATTGCATGTTTAAACAAATCCTGCTTAGGAGATGGAACGTTTAAGCAAAAGATCACACCTATTTCAAGGCCATATAACTTTGAAGTAAGTTTTATTAATTAAGGGGACAGGGGGCTTTACTTCTGCATAGGGGATGGTTGATCCCCAACATCACGTAGGTCTTTAAGATGAGTTTAAGTTTTTCATGGTTTCTCTTCACCAGTCCTTCACTTGAGCAGGACATGCTTAAGATGACCATATCTGATGGACAGTGGTGCTGTACCTTTGCACTCCAAATAGCTGTCCATGGCTGTATTTCTGACTAGCCTGCAGACTGACAGGAATTTATCAATAACCATTGATATATTGTGCTGAGTAAGGAATTGTATAAATACACATCTGACCCAAAGTAGGGGACTGGACAAAACAGTGGAATTGGGAGTGAAAGTTTCACTGCAAATTCAGGGACTGTATTACTTATGTTTTTTGAGTGTTTGTTTGATAAAAAGTACTTTTCAAGAGTGATATCCCATTTTCAGGTGAGACCTAGCAAGGAAAGGTCCAGAAACAGTACTTCTGCATTGTCATACCTCACTATGAGTCATGACAGTGTGAAATACAAAGCATACCAATTTAATTTTCTGCTACTACACTACATAACATGAAAAATGTTAGTGGAAAAGTAGTGAGTGCAAATTTATCTGTATTTGTGGGTGTTGTAGCAATTTCTGGGGTGCTACCAGCTACTGCTGTACTTTCCCGACATTTACTCAAGGTGTGCCAAATGTCTTAATCTCTACTACCTACTCAGGCATCGCATGATTCCATTTATCTAGCACCTTCTCAGTGAAGGAATGCTTTCCAATGTCCTTAATTTTGTGCTCATGTCATTAGCGCTACACCCTGGCCTTCATATCCATCTTAATCCATCCTTTCTTCTCCCTTAATGTATAACTATAGCATGGTTACAGTCTCTCCTTTTCCAGTAAAAAGACATCAATTGCATTAATCTCTCCACAATCAATATTCCCTCAATCCATTTCATTATCCTGGTTTTATTTCTTTGCACCTTCTGCAGCAGTATAGCCACTTTACCCTTGAAAGTGAGCAGACCAGTATAGATTATTCTGGCTGTGATCTTACAAGAAAATGATCGAGTAGTTTCATCACTTTTCTGTCAGGGGATCCTATATCCATGCATATAAACCCTAATGTTTTCTTTGTCTTTGCTGGTACCTTTCCTCACCTAGAATATATGATGATGCTTGTGGAATAATACTCCCCAAATATTTTGCTTATCTGGGGGTTTTGAGGTTGGCCCTCAAAACATATATTGCATCCCTATGTTATTTTTTACTAAATATAGTCTATGTTGACATTTCTTAATCCCGTAATACTACTATATTTCCAGTTAATGGAACATGAAACACTTCTGTGGAGTAGCGTATCTGCCTTTCCCTCATGTGTACAACTTTTTCTCTCTCATCATGACACTTTGATGATCATTTTCTAGTAATTAATTAATTAATTCCGTGTGTTACTTTTAGGATCCCCTGCTTCACCTCAGTACAGATTTGTTATATGTTGTACCACCAAAGGAAACAGAATATTGTGAACATAGTAATATGTTGTGTGCTTTCTTCAAGGGTGGTGTACCTTGAACTTCTGTCAGGGATATTGGTCATGACCTTGCTATATTTTTCAGTGTTTGAATACTTTCTCTACTAGAAGCCAGTTTTGAATAGCTTCCTTTACTTGAAGCCAATTCCTTTCCTGTACTAATGCAGTAGCAGAATCACACTCTGCATGTCCCACATAAAACTAGCACTGGTTTACACCATATTAAAATGTTCATATTGCTTCAAAACATCTGGCCACATGGCTAAATTTATGATTGAGAAATTGCTCATTAGATACAATATGCTGGCATCCTGTCCAGATTTAGATTCTCTGCCTTGTATCCACTGAGCAATGAAACAGGGTCTCTTTCTCCTATGATCTTGAAAGAAGATAAAAGTGAGTATCTGAAAATGAACAATTGAATGAATGAATGGATGAATGAAAAGTTGCTCATTCACTAATTTTAGTTTAAGATTCCAGCTAAGTATTTCAGAATATTTCACTTAATTTTACTGAGAGGGAACATATCACTTTATTTATTTATTTATGTTAAATAATGTATTTGCTTGCTGAAGTCTATTAACACATGGTAAATGAACTAAAGCTTAAGATTTTCATTCTTACTGCAATTTTTTTGTGGTGTGACCAGAGATTTCCTCACAAGTTGGTACTAAGCTGCATACATGACTAGTGTGTGATACACACCTTTTTGACATTGAATAAAGGAGCATAGATATACAAATTGCAGGTCAGACTGACTAAAGCTAAAAGTAGGAGGAATTTGCCACAACTTCAGTATTGCCAAACACACATGTATGCAAACTGAGGGTTGTCACTATAACATTCAGTTACAAGAAGCTTTGGAGGTGGCAGATGAAAGTGCGACAGAGAAGTATGGAAGTGGGGGGGGGGTGCTTACACGGGTCATTATCAAATACTGTAGTCAGACTTCCAGACTCATACATACACACAGCCTTCCTTTAGTTTGGAAATGAATAACAGAACTTACTACAGAAAAAGGTTGTGTACCACAATGCACTGGTGCTCCTGTTCTCAATGCATGAGACAAACAGCATGTCATGTTGGCTCACTTGCAGCCTGTGGTTTCAAGATTCCACCAAGTTTTGTGTTGTTGGCAGCAAATGAAATATCAGATCATGGATGTTAAAGCCGGGGACAGAGAAGTGGATGAAATACCTTCTTTGACAGCCATGTCCAAAATCATGTAGACTACCTTGGGCACAGTGATCCGTGGAGAAATCCAAAATGTGTAGTAAGCAAACTAAATATGATTAAGTACTGAGACGGAAGAGTCAAGGTTCTCAGTGGGAATGTCAGGCAAAGGAAAAGGCTGCATAACACACAAGACAGATGCTGCATCAGATTTGTACATTTCTTTACAGATGATGAGTCTAGGATATAGATCAGGTAATGAAAGTTACAGCATTTCACCTGAGCTAAGGGGACGTGTGAGTAGATTACCTTCAGAATCACAGATGATATAGCTGAATATGTTGACGTTTACCACCTCTGCAAGCTCCATTTTATTGGTGAACAGACAATTATTTGTCCTTCTTGGACTTGTGAGACAAGAGTGACACAGTCAAGGGCAGATGGTCCGTGGGACCTCTGATTCCCACCTCCCAGTGGACGAAGTATTGTTGTTTACAAGTGGAGGACTTTCTGGGAACAGTCCATCATAATGACCTTTACACCCTGATGATCCCTCGTGTTGGAAGCAGTGGTTAATGTCAGTACAGCTATGTCTTGTTGGGATCTGTACAGATCCCCGACGGCACTTTCTGCCCAAGCAGAAATCACTGAACATACATAACCGAAAGTGCTGTTCACCGAAGCGGTTTCGGTTATGTATGCTGGTTGTGCTGGCTGCACTACGGTGCGGTTAAGGGAGAATTCCCTTTTCCCCACTGTAGTGTGACCTTGGAGTGAGAATATAAAAGTAGGGGGGTGCAGGGGGCTTGCCCTCCTGCATAAAAGAAGATTTATTGTTTTTTTTTTTTTTTTCGAACGGACTTTAACGAAAGCTTCATTCAATAGTCCTAGATCCATCTTGTTTGGGGTCCTCAGGAGCTTGTTCATCAGTAATTCCAATGGGGAGGGGCGTAAAAACTTCAAGACTGAATTCCTTCACAGTAGTAATGGTGTTGAGGAAGTATGGCCACTTCTTTCTGCAGATATTGACAATTTTTGACAATGGCTCTATTTTTAAACCATATATTGCATAAGTAGCTTGTTGAGGCTGGTTATACATCATTACCCTGAATGCCCATTGAAAGTATAAAAACGTTAAATGCAATCTTTAGACATTCAGAAATTTAAGTGCAGTTTGGGAGGGCATGCATGCAAAGTCTATAATTTCAATACCGCAAAGATTTAAGTACATATGGGGGGGCATGCATACAATGTTTATAATATCAGTATCTCAGAGATTTAAGTGCAAATTGGGGGGGCAGGCATACGAAGTCATTAATCTCAATACCTCAGAAATTTAAGGACAAATATGGGGAGGGGGTGCATGCATACAAAGTCTAGAATCTTATCTCACAGTACTCCTCTTACCCAAAAGTACAGTCACTTCAGGGGGTGAAGAGGGTGCTACAGAAGTGAAGCTCCCCAGCAAATTATACTTAAAGGTGTAACAGTGAGATTAAAAATTCACTGCTATTTGTTGAACTTGTACTTTTTCAAAATGACAGGACTTAAAATATCAGGTCTAACATTTCAAGTAGGGAATCCGCATCCTAGTCTGCAAGGAAGGAGTGCACCAGTGGGCAGATGTCCTCAGCAATTTGTATTCCGTTTCCACCTTTCTGGTTGCAACACATCTGTGGCAATGTTTGATCAGCTTTTTGTTACATGATAAATATACAAGACTGTGTTCTCCTTGTCATTTTGGTGTTCAGCCTGGGTTATTCTATAACTCCTCCAGTTCTACTGGTGGTACCAGCAATCTTGGCAAACATTGTGCTGTTTGTCATATTCCTATCGGATCTGCCACACCTGGGTTGAAAGCATCTGTATATGATCTATTAAGGAATGCATTTGCTTTATGCTATCTGTCTAAATTTGTGTGTATGTGTGTGCTTGGGAGGTATGATAACTACTGTGGTTGCCTAGGGTACACATATGTAATTACTTGGTTTACTGTTGGCATTTTGAATCTACTTCGGCCAACCATTTAGAATGTCGACCCGAAATGCCGAATCTGAAATGCGAAAAGTAAACCAAAGCGAAAATGAATATGACAACCATGGTTCAATGTATTCAACATAGCAGAAGGTGACATCACTCACCTCCTGCTATGCACATTAATGTACCGTTAAACTTTACAGTCAGTGGTACGTAAAGTCTACCCTGCAGCCCCCACACCACTGCACATTAAATATACCAACTCCGAGATCACACTACAGTGAGGAAATGGGCTAATTCCCTGTACCTCACTGAACCGCAATCTCCCCGCACAATGTCGAATCCAAATACTCGAACTGCACTACCTGATCGCTGCAGTGCAGTCAATACATTTTGGTCAACATTCTGTTGACTTGAAAACTGAAAGTCAACCACATGAAGGTTGACCGATGCACTTTCAAGGGTTTCAGTGTAAACCTAATTACTTGTGTGCACTACTGTTCATTACTATGAAATGGTTATCAAAGTCAGACATATCTGGCATTGCAACTTGTGCCATTCTGTGGCTAACATTCATCCCACTGATGTCTGAGAGCACCACTCCTAAGCACTCATAGGCCCTCATAGGTCCTCATACATGCTCATAGACCCTCATAGGCAATCATAGGCCCTCATAGGCAATCATAGGTCTTCATACATGCTCATAGACCCTCATAGGCAATCATAGGCCCTCATAGGCAATCTTAGGCCCTCATAGGCAATCATAGGTCCTCATACATGCTCATACACCCTCATAGGCAATCATAGGCCCTCATAGGCAATCATAGGTCTTCATACATGCTCATAGACCCTCATAGGCAATCATAGGCCCTCATAGGCAATCTTAGGCCCTCATAGGCAATCATAGGTCCTCATACATGCTCATAGACCCTCATAGGGAATCATAGGCCCTCATAGTCACTCATAGGCACTCATAGGTCCTCATAGGCACTCATACACACTCATAGGCCCTCATAGGCAATCATAGGCCCTCATAGGTGCTCATAGCCCCTCATAGGTGCTCATAGCCCCTCATAGGCACTCTTGATCATTTTTCATTACATAGTTGATGATCACACAAGTGTATGTGGCAGGCATCAGTCCTGCAGTTTTGTAACTTTAAACATCGTAATAAATTTAGTAAGGCTGCAAAAATAATAAGGATGAAAGTATTACAATGAGCCAAGCCTGAGGGTAAAAAAGTCAAAGAAAAATAAGGGACTCAAAAAAAGAAATCAGAAATGAGTACTTTGGCTATAGCAGAGAACCAAAGAATCCACATTACTTATTTATTTTCCATTTGTTTACTGGGTAGAGGAAATGGTCTGACCCTTTTCAATTATGGCCTGTGTAATGAAGAACAGTGCATAACATTACAGTTGATAGTATTTGTTTCATAACAGAGATGGTATCATGTAATGACAGTAAACAGAGAATGGATAGGTAAACAGAAGTATGCAGTGTTATTGTTTTGCCCCCAAACTTCTTGAAGACTAGTATCATGCTGAAAGCATCAAATAAAATTAGAGTAAAGAAACAGAACATAAAATATACACACGTGTGTATACATTTTATGTTCACCCACCGCTACATATGCACATAGTACCATTAATCATACACATATTACGCATCAAACACAAAAATCTACATAGGCGGAGGTTCTCTTGAAAAACTTACCAAAACACCAGAGACCTCCAACACACAAGACTGCTACAACTAACAGTCCCCACAGCACCCATGACACATAGCAACACCACTGTCTCACTCACAAAGCCTGTAAGGCAAAACATTCAAAAACCAAGTTTTCTTGTCAATGGAGACTCAATAGTGAGACACAAAGATGTCCCACTCACTAAGTTGGACAAGGAGAAATTTACGGTCAGCTGCCTGTCCGGTGCCAGGATTCGTCAGATCATACATGCATTCAGGTATCTCAGCAACAAGTACTGTTATGACTATGTCATAGCTCATGTTGCTGTGAATGACCTGAGGTGTACCTTACTAGACTATATTGAAAGAAACATGGTTGAGCTCTCTGAGCATGTGTCCCAGGCAGGTATGTCTCTAGCCTTGAGCAGCATATTACCCTCACACCTAGAATGATGCCACAGTATAAACAAAGAATGATTGATTTCAATAATTGGCTTAGTTTTTGGTGTCATTCAAAGGGGATCCAGATCCTGTCAGCCTGGGAAGCCATGATTGACAGACCTCGCTGCTTTGTCAGAGATGGTTTACACCTGGCACCTCTAGGTTTTCAGCTACTGGCAAAGGCTCTTGCCTCCCCCATACTACCTTTTTAGGCAAGGTCTCAAAAACATTACTAACATGAAATTAACCACTGAGAACAAAATAAGGGTCATGCTGCTAAATGCTAGGAGCTTAAACCAAAAACTGCACTCCCTGGAAGCACTTCTATCACTGGAAGATGTAGATTTCTGTGCAGTCACAGAAACTTGGTTCAAGGCCTCAGACAGTACCCCAGCCTTGCAAGGCTACACTGCCTTCAACACCTTTAGACCGCAAAATGAACGTATGAAAACCAATGGAGGTGGTATTTCTATCTGTAGATGGAGTTACTCCAAGTCCAGGTTATGGTGGATAACATCCCCATTCAAGTCATAGCCAGTTACAGATCCCACTCCATGGGTCATGATGCCCACAAAGCATACTTGACCAAATTGGAGACAATCCACATTGTACCAAACACTCTGGTTATGGGGGATTTCAATTATCTCACCATCAACTGGGAAACCTACACTAGCCCCAACTCTCTAGCACAAAAGTTCCTTGACTTTGTAAACTCAAATGCCCTGGAACAAATTGCTCATACCCTGACAACAGGAACAAACATTCTGGCTCTGGTCCTCACTGACATGTTAAACATATGCACTGCCGCAAATGTCAGACCCTCATTAGTTAAATTCTGACCACAAAACAGTCACCTTCGAGCTGGCATTTACATCAGAACTCCAAAGGGTGAAATTAGACTAAAACACTTCACCAAGGCAAACTATACCCTCCTAGGAATAGGCATAAATGCATTCCAAGGCCCACCTCAAGCTGGAAGTGGTAACTATGCCAAAACTTACACTAAAGCCCTATACAAATCATTTGCATAAGTGTATAAACTTGGATGTACCAGAAAGAATCAAAGCCAGAGTCCCAAGTAAAAACAAGCTGCCATTGTAGACATCCAGCATCAACAAACTTTACAATAAATGCAAAATGTTGCTACCCAAGAAAACACAGGCAAGGCCTTAACAATGGAAAAGCACCCTCCTCAGCCTCAACAGGCAAATAAGACAACTTTTCAAATTCTCCAATGGCTTCTTTGAGAGAAAGTTAGCAAGTACAGCCAAGGATAACCATAAGGCCTTTTACAACTATGTGCATAGCCTAAAAGGTAGAACCTAAGCATGTGCAGAACTAGTGACCAATGGTATCACACACACACTGACCCACAGAGATAGCAAACCTGCTAGCAGACAGGTTAGGAAAAATTTCACTCCCTTATCCCCTCCTAACTTATCACAAACCTTTATATAGGCCTAGCCATTGGTACACAATATAATACTAGAGAAACCCAATATAATGGATTTTGCCTAACCTTGAGATTTTAGCTAGCAACAACTGCCCATATCTAGGATGGTCATAGGTGAAATCCCGGCAGGAATTTATGGTTTTTCATCCAGTCATCCAGGCTACGATTAAACAGGGTTATACATGGGCTTTGTATGATGTGAATTGGTAGCATATTCCAAAGGAGTGGCAAACTCTGAGAGACATATCTGTCTCTCCAACAGGGAAGCATCTGTAATAAAAATATTCTATATTATGATGTATGAACACATGTCCATTTAAAGCAACAGCCTCTACACTAGTTGAAATTTTCATTTATTGTAGACAGCATTTCGGATCTTTCAGCCAAAATCAAAAAAGCAGGTACACATGACCTCATCCTGTCGATAATCATATAGTGATGTTTTGAATGACTTCAATGTTAGATTTTCACATCACTGGGGAGGTGATTCCACAGAGCAGGTCCTGATCATTAGAAACCTGTTTCTTCAATTGTAGTTTTAAATTTACGCTGGAATAGAATGGGAAAATGTGCCAAAGCTTTGAAAAATGCACATTAGTTTAAACAGTGAAGTCTTGAGAAAGATGAATATAATGTGACATGGTAGAAGTTATAACCAGTTACAGATAGGGCAAGTATGGAAAGGGAGCACATCAAGTATTTATCAGGGGCAGGAATATGAGTGTAAAGGAAAGACAGACTAAACAGTAGGCTAGGCAGACAAAACAAAGGGAAGGTGGGAGGATAAAGTTGGGGAAAGGGAGATAAGTAGGCAAGAGGAGACATGGCATAGAGGAGGGTAAGATATTAAATGTACGGGGCAGAGGTTTGATTCAGGGAACTTTAGGATGGATAAGGATACAGAGTTTGCACAAAATGTAAGGGAAGTCATTGAAGAATCAGGGACTGAATCTGATGGTTGGTTTGCTAGTCAGATGGAAAGACAAGGGTGAGTGGAAGGGAGGTGATAACAGGAGGACAGCAAAAAGCATAGGTTGCAGTAAGGTAGGAAGGGAATAGTCTAGGGACAGAATATAGGCACAGTTGGTCAAAACAGGTAAATGGGTTAGGAGACAGTGGAAGGAGTCTGGAAAAGACAAAAGAAGAAAGCAATTATGGTTTGAAAGGTAGAAGGAGGTGGAAGCAGTCAAATGAGAGTAGCTGAGGATGTGAAGTTGTACCCATTGGGGAGGAGCTAATAGAAGTCATGAGCAAGGGAGAAGGGGCAGAACCAGAGGTGGCCAATGAGAGACAGAGCAGGAGGGAAGTGGGCAGAGAAGGAAGGGAAGAGCTATCCAGAAGGGACAGTGATAGAGGAAAGTTAGTCAGAACTAATTAAATGAGAGGACAGGAAATAAGGTTGTCACCTTCCTTCGTGGCTAAAACTGGAGTAAAGCCACGCCTCTCACATCACCAGTAAGCCCGCGTACCCCACCCCCTCTCCCGCCCACATTCCACCCATTTTGTGATGTCACGATGACATCACTCGGTGGGAACGCCCTTTTTTCATTCCTGCTGCCTGCTTTTGGCTGATTTATTATGCTTTTCTGTAAAAAAAGCATAGTAAATCAACCGATTTGCAAACTCCGATAGTCTGTTTCCTTTTTGAAACAGAATACCAGAGTTTGTACCGTGTTTTCCAGACTACCGGAGAATCAGTCTGTCCAGAAAAAAAATGGAGGGGTGACAACCCTAACAGGAAAGCTTAGGAGAGGATATGATGTCACAGGAAAGGTGAGGAGAGGATATGATGTCACAGGGGTGCAGGACATTTATGAAAGACAACATAGACAATGATGGTACATGGTACAGAGATAGGTCTATATATTGGGGAATGATTGGAGGTGATATGATACAACAAGAAGAGATGAGACAAGAAGAGAGAGAGAGAGCAAGAGAGCAGAAGAAAGATGACAGGGTTGGAGGAAGAACTGAGCAAAACACAAAAAGTGAGCTTCATAGCCATCAAGTTTTTTTTTTGAGCCAAAGAAAAAAGTTGGCATAACAGCACCCTTTCCAGGTAACATGATATGATACAACTATGAAAATGATGTGCTACTCAGGGACAGAATTAAGGTGTGAACAAGGAACTGAATTACAGCAATGATGGGAAAACTCAGTCTGCCAAAGACTGGAATACCCTCTTCTCCAGAATGGATACAGAGGAGGTATTCTTCTTGGAAAGGTTCACAGAAAAATTATTGCTTGGGACTGGGAAAATAAAACTCCTTCATCTTGTACTTTATGGGGTGAGAGGACATGATTTAAATGGAAGTCAAGGCTTCCCTTAAAAAGAGTGAGCATCACCTGTGTGGTTTATACTGCCCAAGGAGAAGTAGCCAGAATGGGACACAAAAGCAATGGCCTAGCATTGGGACTTGTTTTTACAGAATCCTGGGTAGTCGCAGACGGTATTTAGGTGTTTGACAGGATAGCAAGAGATAGGAGGACCCATTATATTACACAAAAGAGGACTGACCATGTATGTCAATGCATAAAGAAACAGAAAAAAATTTGTTTTCTTGTTTAATTTAGTCATTTGTTATTTGGGTAAGTGAAGCAGAGCGAAAGGTAAGTATATTATCCAGTTTATCAGTTTAGAGTACCCAATTAACCAGCTTAATTTTTTTGGGTGCAGTGGGGTGAAGGATACTAGAGCAGTCAGTGAAAACTCACACGGATGTAAAGAGAACATGTAAACCTCCCCCAGACAGTAATGGAAGTGCTATATCTGAACCCTGCACTGCAGTACTGTGGGGTGGAAAATTAATTGCTAAGCATCCGTGGTATCAGCAAGGAAAAGAAAGAACAGAAGTCAGTGAAGTGTATCATAAAAGACAAAAAATGGTTGGGAGAGTGGCCTAATGGTTAAGGTGTTTGCCTTACAGACATACAGGGTTTGAGTGTCACAAGGGATAATTGGCTAGGCTTAAAATGGCTCGCAAGGGCAGTTAGCTTAGTACTAATCCATGAACCTATCTATGAACCTGTGAAATGTAAAAAAGGCTGCATCAGGCAATTAAGAAAAGAAAGGAGAGCTACTTCAACTATGCACAGCAAAGCAAAACGTTAGGTCAGAAAAACTGTGAACCAGTTTGGGAAAGACAGATAGATAGATGGATGGATGGATGGATGGACGGACGGACAGATAGATAGATAGATAGATAGATAGATAGATAGATAGATAGATAGATAGATAGATAGATAGATATGCCAAAGTATTGAATCACTCTTCACTCAAACAGAATGGAGGGTGATAGTGTGGGAAAACAGAACAAGAAAGAGTAAGAAAAGCAGATGAGGAAATAACATGTTAAGAAATGGAAAGACCATCCTGAAGGCTGAAGGGAAATAAAATGCATTAACTGTATGGGATTTCCACAAGGATTTTCCAAGGGACTTCTGGAGTGTTGGTGAAGCCTTGGACTGAACCAGTTATCATATCCCTTATGAAAGGGGTAGCCCTGGGGGCTGGATACAAGCAGCTGCAGGGCTGCATTTTGTAGCCTGGCACAAGCCGTGTAAAACAACGTGAAAAGGTGCAATGATTAGTTACTAGATAAAAGAGACAGAATTAGAAAATGTAGATTTATCAGAAATGTTTCTTTCATTTGATTATTACAGGTTATGTAGAAATGACCTCTGTGTGGTTGATAAGACAATGTCTGATTTACTTCTGTCTGAAAAAGTTTCACCATGCTGCATCAAAGAACATCCGGACAAGGCTGCAGCCAGAGAAATGCAGTTGTTCACAGCATCATCCAGTTAATTAAAAGAGAAAAACTTTTTTTGCAAGGGGTTCTGCATTCCTCAAATGGGAGACTTTTGCTCCCCAGACCTCTTTAATTACATACACTGACTTCACAGCTGGGCAACATACACATTTATTTGTGTAATTAGGATGAAAAGGATGCAAGGACCAACCTTGTTACCCACTTATCAAGCAAATAAACAGGAAAGGAAACCTGTGAAAAGGTACAGAATGCTGTCAGTATGCCTCATCCTATTGGTATTGTGACTATCTTTAGTTCCCCCCTGCCTCATGTTATTTATGCTAGCTAACAGTAAACCTGCCCCTGCATCTAACAAAAACATACACGTTAACTTGGGAAACCCTTCACATAATAGTTCACTACACAACACACACACACACACACACACACACACACACACACACACACACACACACACACACACACGTGCACACATACGCATACACACACACACACACACACACACACATACATAAACATACTCACACAACAATGTGCATTATCAAACATACACACTACATTTATACCTTAACCTAACCTTTACGGATTGCCTTTGACAGACAAACACACACACACACACACACACACACACACACACACACACACCTAAATCTATCCTGTTACCTATCCGTTATGCTAACCACCCTAACGTAGAAACACTCTCGTCTGTAAGCCCATTCATATAAAAACACACATGCACACACACACACACACACACACACACACACACACACACACACACACACGCATGCACTCACCAAAATGAATCCCCTTATCTGGCCCTTACTCTAAGGCAGAAACACTTGCGCACTCATGCCTCAAAATCTGCTTCCTCACTTAGTTGGCCATTATGCTAGTTTTAAACACAGACTTACACCTGCTCCCAGTCCAATCCACTTACTGTCATCACAAATGTCCGAACTACAGACTTTCAAACAAAAAACTCCTTGACAAAAAAATTTAAATGATTTCTTCACTTGAACACAAACTCTTGAACAAACTGCTCTTCAACAGTGTCCTGACATATACATGAGTATATTTGTGTGTGCGTGCTTGTATATGTGTGTGTGTGTGTGTGTGTGTGTGTGTGTGTGTGTGTGTGTGTGTGTGTTGTGTGCATTATATCTATATCTACATCTATGTCTATGTGCATATATCTACATCTATATCTATGTGCATATATATATATATATATATATATATATATATATATATATCTATATACACACACACACACACACACACATATATATATATATATGTGTGTGTGTATATATATATATATATATATATATATATATATATATATATATACACACACACACACAAACATAGGGTACCTGTCAAATCTTCGAACGCTCAAAATTTCGAACGTTACATGGTCGAGACCAAACATTTGAAATTTTGAGTGCTCGAAGATAGACTTTCAATGGCACCGTATGTTGCAGTTAGGGAGAATTTCCCTTTTCTGCACTGAAGTGCGGTCTTGGAGTTGGTATATTTAAGTAGGAGGTGTGCGGGGGTGCAGGGGGTCTTGCCTCCCTGCCTACACTGTTAAAGTGTTTTTTCTGTTTTTCTTTTTTTTTTTTTTTTTTTTTTTTTATGTTCGAACATCCAAATGTCGAACATTTGGTCTCAACCATGTAATGTTCGATATTTTGGATGTTCAAACATTTAACATAGACCCCAAACATGTGGGTGTAGGGCAGCTGGTCAGATAACTAGCTACTCCAACTCCAAGAATATTGATGTTAAAAGGACAAATAAATAAACACCTACACTTTTTGAGCATGCTCCGGGGATTACCCTGAAATGGGGTAAACCAAATACATGTGTTTTTGCAGGGGGACAAATGCACCTCACCCACCATGTGGGGGGCTGTGCCCTCCATAGCTCCTGCTAATTATATATACTAAATCTGAGATTGCACAATTCCCAAGGAAAAGTAATATTGCCCTACCCGAGCACTGTCGATCTCGCTCACTTGTCGACCATCTGTCTGTGTTGACCAAATGTTGTCGACCATACAGAAGTTGATGTAGCTAGTTATTCAACCTACTGTCTGCAAGTCATATATATATATATATATATATATATATATATATATATATATATATATATATATCTATATATATATATATATATATATATATATATATATTATTTTTAAAAGAACAAAAGTCACCACGAACAAACAGAATAATAATGTTGCTTCACATGACACATGCTACTACAACACCTTACAGTATGCAGACTTTTATCATTTTTTTTTCTGTGGAATGCCAAGGAAGTGGGCCTATCTTTGGGTTACTATATATATATATATATATATATATATATATATATATATATATATATATATATATATACACATATGGGTTCCAGTAATTCGAAATAGTGCATGGAATGCTCACTGCAGCGAAAGTGTACTTAATCGAAAGTGCACTTACGGGAAGTTCAGTACAATGAATGGGTGTTGTACTGAATTTCTGTGCAGTACTCATGGACCTTAGGGTTAGGGCACGGGTCAAAGTAAGCTTACTATGACCCGTGCCCTAACCCTAAGGTCCGTGACGACTGCAGCGCAGTGAAGGACATAGCAATGTTCTCCACTATGGAGCAATAGTCATGAACCTTAGGGTAAGGGTATAGTTTTACGATCTCCTTACCTTAACCCGCACCCTAAACCTAAGGTCTGTGACTATCGCACCATAGTGGAGGACATAGCTTGTTTTCTATGTCCTCCACTGTGCTGCGGTGTTTTCGGTGAAGTGCACATATGCAAAAGTTCACTTTCGTTAAAGTGAACTTTCGCAGAAGTGTGGCTTCCTATTACAAGTTCAAAGTAGTGAACTTTCATTCTTGTAATAGGAATCCATATATATATATATATATATATATATATATAGATATAGATATATATATGGGTTCACTTCTAAATTTCGAAATACTGAAATACCGAATTTCAGCATTTCGAAATTAGAAACCCGAACGTTCACAAACCCGACAGTTCACAATCACGCATGCCACAATCTCGAATCGTCAAAATATCGAAAAACACATTCTGGCGTCTGTTTTTCATATTTTACACCCTCCACCATTTGCAAAACACCCATGAAGCATAGACTCGCTTTAAACCCGCGTACACACCACCTCACACGATACACATCAACCATCAACCAAATAGTTGCATTACTAAGATCATTCAAGTTTTTGACTGTGGTGAACACCAACACAATATTTTCTCCACTAACATCACTGCTACGCTTATATATGAAGCTGCCTGCTTTGAGTGCATACTCCTCCACATTTACATCTTGTAACGTGACACATCTATTATGGATAAGTCTGGTGCCCTTCCGTCTTACCCTCCCCACTTGTTGCAGCAAAGCCCTTCTGTTTGGGAGATGAGGTACTACATCCAGAGAAGTGCTTGCTAGCACATCCTCAACAAGTAAACAAGGTGCATCCCGTGAAATGCGTGCTCTCTCTTTTAAACCTGCACACATACTGTACCTCTCAGCCTCTGTTGGGTCCCTTGCATGCATGTGTGCTGCGCTTTTTAACACTTCTTCCCCATCTGCAACGGCGGTAGTTATTACCCTCCCCTTGCACTTCATAGCTCTCTTCCACTTACAGCACCAATAATTCCTCTGCGGCGCTGTCTTTTCAAGGTGGTAAACATACCCTTCTGTTATAAGGACATCCTTTCCCTTCTGTGATTTCACCCTGGTATATCTTTCACCCACATTCCCTGGTGGAGTTATGGTGTTGGACGGCATGATATTGTCGGTACAACGTACAGCTACTTAATGATACAGGAAGCCTATATCCTTATTGGCAAGTACTCTGAGTGCTCGGGGTTGTGATATCGCGATTGTGAACTGTCGGGTTTGTGAACCTTCGAGTTTCTAATTTCGAAATACTGAAATTCGGTATTTCAGTATTTCGAAATTTAGAAGTGAACCCATATATATATATATATATATATATATATATATATATATATATATATGTATATATATATATATATATATATATATATATATATATATATATATATATTTCCATGTTCTTGAGCCACCTTTTCATCCAAAATGTGGCTGTAAGTGGATCTAGAAATATGTCTCTAGCACTCTGTTTAATCAAGATGCTAAAATTGGTGTGTGAGCATATTTCTTCATACATTAAAGAGTCCTGGCACCTTCTTAAACATTTAAATGAAGTGGCCGATGATGATTTTGAGTTGCTTTTGGTTATGGTTGACATAAAACCTGTGTATCCTGTCCTCCTTAGAGGACAGGGGTAGTGCATTCATGCCTTATTTCACTCACTGATTTTGGGAATATAAATATTAATACTATCTGTTTCTTGCTAAGTATGTAGCAATGGCAACTCTATCTCTATAGGATTCACAGATTTGGTCTTTGCTCAGTGGAAGCATGATTTTTTAAATATATTTATTGAAAATTTCAAATAGTACCAACATTAAAACGTAACCAAACAATATGACAATAAAAAATGAACCCTGACCCTATTTTTCTAACTATATGCAATATAGACAGAAAGGCTGCTGTCAGAGTAAACACAAGTAAAACATATCCTAAATTAAAACGGGTCAACTACAAAGGCAAAAAAGAAAAAGACAGAGAGAGAGAAGGTTTATAAAACCAGAGGTGATTCCATTGTTCATCAGAAATGAAAATGAAGAAAAGACAGAATTAGTATTATGGTATGTAAAGACGTGGGGATATAGTAAATGAAGGTATATATTAAGATTACAGAGGTTATCAGCAGAACCATATTATGATTATAGTAAATGTGAAGGTATGTATTAAGATTGCACAGGTTATCAGCAGAACCATATTATGATTATAGTAAATGAAGGTATATATTAAGATTGCAGAGGTTATCAGCAGAATCATATTATGATTATAGTAAATGAAGGTATATATTAAGATTACAGAGGTTATCAGCAGAACCATATTATGATTATAGTAAATGAAGGTATATATTAAGATTACAGAGGTTATCAGCAGAACCATATTATGATTATAGTAAATGAAGGTATATATTAAGATTACAGAGGTTATCAGCAGAACCATATTATGATTATAGTAAATGAAGGTATATATTAAGATTACAGAGGTTATCAGCAGAACCATATTATGATTATAGTAAATGAAGGTATATAGTAAGATTGCAGAGGTTATCAGCAGAACCATATTATGATTATAGTAAATGAAGATATATATTAGGATTACAGAGGTTATCAGCAGAACCATATTATGATTATAGTAAATGAAGGTATATATTAAGATTACAGAGGTTATCAGCAGAACCATATTATGATTATAGTAAATGAAGGTATATATTAAGATTACAGAGGTTATCAGCAGAACCATATTATGATTATAGTAAATGAAGATATATATTAAGATTACAGAGGTTATCAGCAGAACCATATTATGATTATAGTAAATGAAGGTATATATTAAGATTACAGAGGTTATCAGCAGAACCATATTATGATTATAGTAAATGAAGGTATATATTAAGATTGCAGAGGTTATCAGCAGAACCATATTATGATTATAGTAAATGAAGGTATATATTAAGATTACAGAGGTTATCGGCAGAACCATATTATGATTATAGTAAATGAAGGTATATATTAAGATTACAGAGGTTATCAGCAGAACCATATTATGATTATAGTAAATGAAGGTATATATTAAGATTGCAGAGGTTATCAGCAGAACCATATTATGATTATAGTAAATGAAGGTATATATTAAGATTACAGAGGTTATCAGCAGAACCATATTATGATTATAGTAAATGAAGGTATATATTAAGATTGCAGAGGTTATCAGCAGAACCATATTATGATTATAGTAAATGAAGATATATATTAAGATTGCAGAGGTTATCAGCAGAACCATATTATGATTATAGTAAATGAAGGTATATATTAAGATTACAGAGGTTATCAGCAGAACCATATTATGATTATAGTAAATGAAGGTATATATTAAGATTGCAGAGGTTATCAGCAGAACCATATTATGATTATAGTAAATGAAGGTATATATTAAGATTGCAGAGGTTATCAGCAGAACCATATTATGATTATAGTAAATGAAGGTATATATTAAGATTACAGAGGTTATCAGCAGAACCATATTATGATTATAGTAAATGAAGGTATATATTAAGATTGCAGAGGTTATCAGCAGAACCATATTATGATTATAGTAAATGAAGGTATATATTAAGATTACAGAGGTTATCAGCAGAACCATATTATGATTATAGTAAATGAAGGTATATATTAAGATTGCAGAGGTTATCAGCAGAACCATATTATGATCAAATGGGGCCCTAGGCAGGGTGATGGATCAGGGCTCCCCCTGCACCCACCCAGTGTGCATACTATTTTCTTATTTACTTCTAATATGGTTACAGATATTTAGATTTAATTTAAACTTTTATTTCAAATTTTGTAGCACAGATGCTGATAGCCATTTACCAAACAAAACAAAACACTCTCACAATGAAAAAAGACAGCATGAGCAACAATAAACTTCTGTTCCCTTGAAACTCACACTCATCAAAACTCAATTAAAAGCCATATTCATAGAAATTGCATCTGGCCAGTGGTGGGTTAAATGTACCTTTGGGCTGCTTTCAAATCACAGACCCCCTGCACACATTTTAGGTCCATGCATAAATGCATGGACTACTCATTTCAAAACATATCAACCATATGTATTTTGAATATTGTGATTTGTTTTCTTTACCTTGTGTTTTACTTGTATTTTGCTTTTAACTGCATAGTAAAACTTGAAAAGAGACCACAGCTCTGTCTCTTGTGAGTCAGGCAGAATTTTTTTCCCACCCTACCACCCTGTTACTGTTGTGTTCTTAAACACCACTGTCTTTCTAGTTGTCTGCCCTTATGTTAACTTGACCATATATCTCATTTCTTCTCTGCTTTTACTGGCTGGTGTGAACAAGTGCAAAATTATCATTTTGTGAAATCACTCCCCTTCAACTATTTAAATTTATTGGCCATCCTGCTGTATTCCATAGTACCAGAATACAGAAGTGACCACCCCCTTTCAATCTATCTTGCTGTTTTAAAAATAGTGACTCTTCACTAAAACTTAACTTTTTAGACAGGTAAAACTTAAGTTACCTACTTTCACATCTAACTCCTCTAGTGCACACTGCAGTGTTTAGGATAAACCATTTTTTTTCATCTTACCTTTAAGCATCCCTGTGACTAGCACGTGCTCTAAAACCTGCTTGAAAGCACTAGGAAGCCTTAAACCGATACAAACACTCAACTCTCCTTGTTAATAAGGAGAAATGAATCATAGGCACTAAACAGCCTATAACTGCAAAGTACCTTGCCTAAGGTAAGGAAAAACAGCTCTTGTACTTTACAAAAAAAAAAAAAAAGCATCAAACCAGGCATGTCCAAGGGTCAGCTTCCGGTGATTTCTCCTGTCCACCTGGTGAATCTGGGCATACTGAGGCAATGCAGCAATTGCCTCATGTACACAGACAACTCTCTCCTCCTACCATCCAACACTACAACCTGTGAGAGATGCACTTACATAGCCAAACTGGAAGCAAAGCTCTCTCCACCCAAGATTGTGCTAGACAGTCAAGAGGAGAAGGTTAACACCCGCACTACACCTCAAGCAACACACGGCCCTTCTAAACCCACACCACCGACACCCTCACATAGCAACACTAAATCCTCATATGTGGAGGCCCTTAACAGTAACCTGCCCAAGCAATAAGGACCTCTGAAGCTGAAATGCAAACAAGAATCACAACCAAAGTGTCACATAGCTCACATCACCAGTGTGCCACCCAACAACAGCCCCTAAGGCAAGACAATGTACCCAACACTTTAGTCGTAGGTGACTCTATAGTCAGGCACATTGATGTCCCACTCACCAGGCTGAACAAAGAGAAAATTACAGTCACATGTCTGTCGGGTGCCAGGATCCGCCACATAACGCATGCACTCAAGTCACTCCACAACAAGTACAAATATGACTCTGTCATTGTCCATGTTGGAGACGTACCTCCTGGATTACATGAAAAGAGACATGGAAGAGCTCTCAGATCATGTGGCCCAGGCAGGTATGATCCTAGCCCTGAGTAGCATATTGCCTTCTCCCAGAATTATACCACAGTATAAAGACAAAATGACTGACTTCAACAATTGGCTAAGCTTCTGGTGTCATTCAAAGGGGATCCAGTATCTGTCTGCCTGGGACGACATGATCGACAGACCACGATGTTTTGCCAGAGATGGTCTGCACCTGTCATCCCTGGGATTCAGATTACTGACTAGGGCTATTGCCACCCCTGTAGTGCCTTTTTTAGGCAAAGTTCAAAGGACAAAACCACCACCATAACATGTACAAGCATGCAAAATCTGAAGGTAATGCTACTCAATGCTAGAAGTCTAAACCTCAAAATACACTCTCTCGAGGCACTCCTAAAAATGGAGAACATTGATATCGGTGCAGTAACTGAGACCTGGTTCAAGGCTCCAGAGAGTACCCCTGCAATACCAGGCTACAACTCTTAGCACACTTTTCGGCCACCAAACTAGGACCGAAACACTAAAGGTGGAGAAGTGTCCATATTCACCAAGGATATTCATGCCACCAAGCTAGTTGCCCAACACAATGCTTCTGAAATTCTCCAGGTGCAACTAACAATAGGTAAGACTGCAATCCAAATTGTAGCTTGCTACAGATCCCCCACCATGCCTTGATGAGTGGATGGGTAACAGAAAGTTCACACCAGGGATCACACCAACAGCACTACTAGATAGGGGCCAAGGGTACTAGCTGCTAGTACAAGGGTCTAGGGAACTACTAAAGGAGCGGTGAATACTGCACAACATGGCTGGGCTAATATATGCCTTCGGGCAGATAGCCCAGTACCAACCTATGAACCTATAAGAGTCTCACTACAACTTTCTAAACATACTGGAAAATATTAAGATACAACCAAACACCCTAATACTTGGTGAGTTCAACTACCCTGCCATTAACTGGGAAAACTACTCGTGTACCAACACCTTTGCCCAACGGTTCTTGGAATTCATAAATTCCAATGCCCTGGATCAACTAATCCATAGTCCCACCAGGGGCACCAATATCTTAGACCTGGTCATTACCAACATGGGAAATCGATGCTCCACACCTATGGTCACCCCTTCGTTGGTCAGGTCTGACCATAAGCTAATCACCCTTGACATCCACATCCCTCCCCCATCCCCCAGTAAGGAAACCTCCATAAAAGACTTCTCTAAAGCCAACTTCATGCTATGCAAGTCAGACGTGACAAACATCATGACACCTATGCAGATGGGAACTGAAAATTTGACTGCTGAAGATGCTCTCCTCCAAAAAAAGGAAGCCAATCTGGTGGTCCCCTGCCATAAACAAACTTTACAACAAAAGGAAGAAACTGTTGCAGAAAAGAGGAAAATCCCAGGATGGAAAAAACTCCTCTGTCGAACAAAACCAAAAAAGCAGCAACAAACCAATAATCCACAGAAAAGCAAGTGCAGGCCAAAGGACTCCACAAAGAAGAAGCGATAAATCTACTTTATTTTTACAACAGTAAAAGGTTAGCGCTTTCGTTCATGAAACAAACTAGGAACTTCATCAGACAAATAAAAAATGTTCCAACAGCTTTTTAAATCTTGTAACCTAAAGTGCATATGTAGTGACATCATAAACCACACCTCTAAACTCAACCAAACCAAACACCTGGTTCATGACATGTATACAGCCTTACTTAGGAAAAAATACCTGAATGAATGACTCGAATATAAAACTTGAGTATAAAACATGATATGTGAAAAAACATATCAAACATTATAAAATTATAAACAAGTATAAAGACTAAACAGACACTGTTAAAATACATATCTAGAACACATAAGTAAATAAATGAATGAAAAAACAAAAAACATGTTTTTTTTTCTTTTAAAGACCTGATGTAAAATACTTGCAAAAATCCTTATAAAATCAAGTATTTACATAAAAATAAGTTGTATGTGTGTAAATATGTATATAAAAATAAGTTGTCATCTATTCAAGGCTTTTAATTTTAAAACACTTGAAATAGAAACAGCCTCATTCAGCTCAGGCCAAACCCCTGACGTTTAAGCACAACTGCCATATCAATTCTTGTCTTTCCGGTAGCAGTGGCCTTGTACCCCACCCCTGTTGTTCACTACTACATTGTCCAACACTATAAATCTAAAACTGTGTCCACTGTCTTCTTTAACATGTTTAGCAAATTAATTAAACTCACATTCATCTCTGATGTCCCTCATGTGTTCCCCAATGTGGTGTTTCAACTTATTCAGTTTTTCCTATGTAGAAACACATGCATTGGGAACACGTAGCACAATAAACCAATTTTTCTGAGTTGCAACAAAATTTCACCCAAATTTTGTAACTCATCCCATTAATATTTATTTCATTCACTGGCCAAATATATGGGCAAAACTTGCACCTACCACACTTAAACATATATCATCTTTTTTGGGGGTTTTTAGATTTTCAAAAAAGCATTTCAAATTCTTGCACTTTTTATAAACACAGACTGGGTATTCACCTTCATATTTCATGATATCCCTGTCTGTACTCAATAAACTCCAGTTGTTGTAAAGTGTTTTTTTAATAAAGTGGCTATCAGTAGAGAATACTGTGATGAATATGGCACTGTTGTCAAACTTGGTTTTATTATTCTCTTTGTTTGTTACCATGTCCGAACATGTTGTATCTGTTGTTGATGGAGCATGGTAAGATTCTGCCACTGATCCATCTAACAGTAAGCTCTGTTCAGTCCCCCAATAATGCCCTAAAATGTCCATTTTGTCTCTTTGTAATGACTTCCCTCTTTACTTCTTGAATTAAGTCACTAGGGTAACCTCTCTTTGGGAACATATCTCTTAAGTTGTTACATTCTAAAGGAAAGCTTTTCCACAATGTTACCATCCTCTCAGCTCTAACAAATTGCCCTTTCAAGACAGCTCTTTTTTGGGGGTGAGGATGGTTGCTGTCATAATGGAGAAAACTATTGCAATATGTTTCCTTTCAATATATATCAGCCACAAACTTTTTATATGTATTGTCCTTAGAAATAAGGACATCCACAAAACATATATTTGTTTTACTTTTATTGCTAATGAATTTTAGGAATTCAGTAGGTTGTTTGATGTACATTAAAAAGTTGTCTAAAATGTCCTCTTGGCTGTCCCACAAAATAAAAATGTCGACCAAAAATGCAAATATACGAAACAATGTTGAAACAGTGGGTGGCCTGTGAGGAAACGCCTTTCCCATTCTATCGTCACAATGTTTGCGTACAAACCTCCACAGGCGTGCACCCATTGCTACTCCTTCTAGTTGATGGTAATGTTCACCATCAAACAAAATGAAATTGTTTTTTAATACAACTTCTAAAAGTGTTTCGTATATGTTAACATTATTTTGTGGGACCCCTTTACTGACTAAAAAGTCACAAAACCATTCCACCCCCACTTCATGAGGGATGGACGTGTACAAGTCCTTTACATCTATCACAGGCCACCCACTGTTTCAAAATTGTTTCATATATTTACATTTTTTGGATGACATTTTTATTTTGTGGGACAGTCAACAGGATGTTTTAGACAAGTTTTTAATGTACATCAACCAAACTACTGAATTCCTAAAATTCACTGGCAATAAAAGTAAAACAAATATATATTTTTTGGATGTCCTTATTTCTAAGAACAATGCATATAAATGTTTGTGGCTGAGATATATCGAAAGGAAACATATTGTAACAGTTTTCTCCATAATGACAGCAACCATCCTCACTCCCAAAAAAGAGTTGTCTTGGAAGGGCAATTCGTTAGAGCTGCGAGGATTGTAACATTGTGGGAAAGTTTTCTTTTAGAATGTAACAACTTAAGAGATATGTTCCTAAAAAGAGGTTACCCTCGAGACTTAATTCAAGAAGTAATGAGGGAAGTCATTACAGAGACAAAATGGACATTTTAGGGCTTTATTGGGGGACTGAACAGAGCTTACTGTTAGATGGATCAGTGGCAGAATCTTACCATGCTCCATCAACAACAGATACAACATGTTCGGACATGGTAACAAACAAAGAGAATAATAAAGCCAAGTTTGACAATAGTGCCATATTCATCACAACATTCTCTACTGACAGCCACTTTATTAAAACAACACTTTACAACAACTGGAGTTTATTGAGTACAGACAGGGATGTCATGAAATATGTAGATGAATACCCAGTCTGTGTTTATAAAAAGTGCAAGAATTTGAAATGCTTTTTTGAAAATCTAAACACCCCCCCCCCAAAAAAAAAAAACAAGATATATGTTAAGTGTAATAGGTGCAAGTTTTGCCCATATATTTGGCCAGTGATTGAAATAAATATTAATGGGATGAGCTACAAATGTTTGGGGAAATTTTGTTGCAACTCAGAAAAAGTGGTTTATTGTGCTAAGTATTCCCAATGCATGTGTTTCTACATAGGAAAAACTGAACGTAAGTTGAAACACCGCATTGGGGAACACATGAGGGACATCAGAGATAAATGTGAGTTTAATTCCTTGGTGAAACATGTAAAAGAAAACAGTGGACACAGTTTTAGATTTATAATGTTGGACAGTAAAGTAGTGAACAACAGGGAGGGTGCATGGTCACTGCTACTGGAAAGACAAGAATTGATATGGCAGTTGCGCTTAAATGCCAAGGTTTGGCCTGGGCTGAATGAGGCTCTTTCTATTTCAAGTGTTTTAAAATTCAAAGCCTTAAATAGATGACATCTTATTTTTATATACATATTTACACACATACAACTTATTTTTATGTAAATACTTAATTTTTTAAGGATTTTTGCAAGTATTTTGCATCAGGTCTTTAAAAGAAAAAAACATGTTTTTTTGTTCTTTCATTCATTTATTTACTTATGTGTTCTAGATATGTTTTTTAACAGTGTCTATTTAGTCTTTATACTTGTTTATAACTTTAAAATGTTTGATATGTTTTTTCACATATCATGTTTTATACTCAAGTTTTATATTCAAGTCATTCATTCAGGTATTTTTTCCTAAGTAAGGCTGTATATATGTCATGAACCAGGAGTGGGGTTTGGTTGAGTTTAGAGGTGTGGTTTATGATGTCACTACATATGCACTTTAGGTTACAAGATTTAAAAAGCTGTTGGAGCATTGAAGCATTTTTTTATTTGTCTGATGAAGTTCCTAGTTTGTTTCATGGACAAAAGTGCTAACTTTTTACTGTTGTACAAATAAAGTGGATTTATTGATTCTTCTTTTAAAAAACTCCCTACCAGCCTCAGTAAGAAGCTGAGATCTCTTATAAAATCCACCAAAGCTAGTTACAAAAATAAAATTGCAAAACATTCCAAAGACAACCACAAGGCATTCTATAACTATGTCAAGAATCTAAATGGCAATGCTCAGATCTGCTCTGAGCTACAACAGAATGGCATTAAATATACTGATCCGAAGGATATTGCCAATATCCTGGCAGATCGATTCAGTGCCAACTTCACCCCCCTCTCACTCCCTAAAGGGCCCATCTCAATACCGAAAGATTGCCAAATTCCAGTAATAATGGCCACACAGGTAAAAAATGCACTCTACAAAGCTAAGAATACAGCATCCATGGGACCAGGCTACATCCCAGGCTGTGTAATACATGAACTACAAAATGAACTGGCACCTCACCTAAGTGTTATGTTTAATCATAGCCTCACCTCAGTCTTCGTGCCCACTGAGTGGCACACAGCTACAGTTATCCCACTCCACAACGGGGGATCCACCTTGGATCCTGGGAACTTCAGCCCCATCAGTCTGATGAGCCTGATCTGCAAGGCCATGGAACATATTATCATGGAACTTGTAAACAAAGACATTGGCAACCTTCAAACACTGGACCCCATTCAGTTTGGGTTCGTGAAGTGCTGATCTTGTCTTCTGAACCTGATTGACTTCTTCAAATCAGTCTCCAGAGCTGCAGACGAGGGTAAGGCAGTCCACACAGCCTATCTGGACCTTGCCAAGGCATTCAACACCATCCCCCACTCTGGAATCATAGATAAACTTACTAAGCTGGGCATTAATCCCTACGTCACTCTGTGGGTTACCAACGGGTTACTGACAGAACCCACACTGTAAATGTAGCCAACTTCAAATCCAGCTCCAGTCAAGTGACAAGTGGAGTACCTCAGGGTTCAGTCCTGGGACCGCTCTTGTTTGGCATCTGCTTCTCTGAAGTACAGGCCAACAGTAAGGGACTATGGCTAACAAAGTTCACAGATCATGGCAAACTGAGAGCCATTATTGAATCCCCAAATGCTGTCAATATTCTATAAAAGGGCCTTACAGAAACAGATGCTTGGTGCCAGAGCCACGGGCTCAAGCTCAATGCCAAGAAATGTGTAGTTATCCCCTTTGGGAAAAAACATGTACCCGTGAATTACTACATAGGTGGCAGTCCACTAAACACCGAAAGTGTGATAAGAGACTTAGAGACACAGGTGGACACTGGTCTCACCTTCGATAACCACATCACCACAACAGTCAGGAAATCCTTCTATGTGGCACACCTCATCACTAAGGGCTTTTCAAATAGAAAGAAAATGGCTTCAGAAAACTACCTTGTAGTTTAAAAGTGCATAAAATTTATTTTCGTTTATTAAAATCAAACTTCTTCAGATGCATCTGAAGAAGTTTGATTTTATTAAATGAAAAGCGCTTTATGCACTTTAAAACTACAGGTAGCTTTCTGAAGCTATTTTATTTATATTTTAGTCATTTTTTTGTGTTTTTTCTACTAAGGGCTTTTCATCCAGATAAAAAGGAGGTTATTGTCACACTGTACTCATCCCTCATTAGTCCCATTATAGAATACAATGCCCCATTTGGTATGTACCTCTCAAGACATCTGCAACAACTGGAAAGGCTGCAGAAATACCTCACTAAAAGAATCACAGGCCTATAGCAGATGCCCTACGCTGACCGCCTTAAAAAACTCCAGCTATACTCTGTCGCATATCGTCTACTCAGAGGTGAGCTCTGCTTAACATACAAGGCCATGTCAAGCCCTGAGCTGTTGGACATGCTACACTTAAAGAAATCCCAATCCCTCAAAGCCACACGCACCAGAGATCTAAACCTTGTCATCACAATGAACAAAACATGCTGGAGGGATAGGTTTCTGACCCAGAGACTCCCCAGACTCTGGAATAGACTACCCATACATGTCAAGCAGAGCGCCTCTTTGGCCCTCTTCAAAAGGAACCTTGATGATTGGATGGGAGATTGGAAATTCACCCAGGGGATCACATCAGTCGTCCTGTTAGACAGGGGTCCTGGGAAGTAAATTTTGTGGGAAGAAATAGCCAGGGAATTGTTATGGCTAAACTTGTATAGGTCCTAGGGCCGATAGCCTAGTACCAACCTATGAACCTATAAAAGGCCACTCAAACTGCTGTCATTACAATCCACCAAATATCAGTCAATATGCGCAATCTCTGCAGAAGTAAAAGGCAGCTGAATAATTCCATATTAAAGAGATCTATAAATAATGAAGAAGTTGCTGCTGCAAACAACTTTGCATTTCAGTGCTTCATTTACATATTCAGTGCCTGCTGCCCTTGAAGAATACATTTGCCTATGTTACTTAAAAAATATAATGTGCTGGTGATGTGTAATAGGGAATATCTTGCAAACAGACAAGTTCATGGTAGGGAATTCATTCAAAGGAGGACACACTCAGGAGTACAACTCTCCCTCCCCATGTTGCATAGTAGTGTCAGTAATCAATCTAGATGATGTGGGAAGAGAACCCACAGCCTTTGCACTAAAAGGAAGTCTGCTACCTGTTGCACCATTATCACTGAACAGCACAACTATGAAATTCTATGACTAACATTGATTGACTGCAATCATCTGGGATTTGCTAAAACAAAACAAAACAAAAAACTTCATTAATTAAAGGAGACCTGGCAGTTGGTTTGGAGGTTTAAGGCACTTGCTTGCCAATTATCAAGACTCAAGGTTTGACTTTGAACAAAATCGCTTAACTAAACAACCCACCTGACTGGGACTTTACATATATACAAACACACACACATAATCCTGTGGTTAATTATCTTAACACTGAGGTTTTTCAGGCTTAGCCCTCCTGTGTTCTTATAGAAAGTCTCCTGTGTTTATTTTATTTACAGATTATTTTATTTTTTTATCACTACCCCCACCTCCAACCAACCTGTGCCCTAGGCAGTTACATAGGCTGCCTAGTATTGGATCATGCTCTGGTTACCAGTAGATGTTTTGTAAAGCAAATGGTGAACTAGGCAATATCTTAAGGTTTTTAACAAAGTCTTCCATATTTTCCAGTTATTGTTATTGTGATGGCCATGCCCTGGCCCAGCAATCAAGGAGCCTCAATCCTCACCACTAACACCAGAGAGGGCATCTCATATAAGAGGAAAGGATAACAAATACACACAATCAAGTACAATTTATCTTAAGTACACACAGAGATCACAGTCATTCTAGGGCTGGTTGCCCCCTTGCTCCCCAAGTCCCCAATAAGACTCCCCACTGACACAGTTATAGGGTCCAGATCTCAGCCTAGCTGGCAAGCTAACCTCCAGTACCCTCTCTGTCCAAACAGTGTTTTGTGTCCCTGCCCAAGTAGCTGACACACACACACACACACACATACACACACACACTTTGACATAAGTATTTGTACAACTTCACAGACACTCCTGGGAAACGCTGACACAGATTCTCCAGCTGTACCCCTTTACCCAGACTATACGATAGTAATTACTGCCACCACCAGCTAATAATTATCAGCTACCCAAAAGCCCTTAAAATGGTGTCCAATTATTACTGTGCAATATTATTATCCAATAGGTAGTATATCCCAGGGCTAAAGCTATAGGAGTGGCTTAGACAGTAAACTCTATAAATATGCAATGTACTGTAGAGATTAACTTATCTCAACATAAACTAGCCACAGTTGAGAAGGGTTTAAAATTATTTAATAATAAATATTAAAAACACAAGACAATACTACTACACCACAGTGCTATTCAAGACTTCAGAGATCACACAGAAACTTAAAACAATACAGTAGGAAAGTTCTGATATACCAGAAAAACACTTAGCCTAATCTTTATAGTCCTAGCTATTTCTACAAGAAAACACACTTCTAAAATAACTTACTTACATAGAGCAAGGCAGTGCTGAGTTGAATATCAAGACAAAAATGCTTAGAGTCTAACTTCTAAAATAACTTACTTACATAGAGCAAGGCAGTGCTGAGTTGAATATCAAGACAAAAATGCTTAGAGTCTCTTCTGGTTCTCACTGTTTAAATTGCTATTGCAGTTCTGATAAAACATTGCATCATATTTTTACACTTTCTGGAGTCCCCAGGCTGATACATTAACTACATTTACATTCTTAACATCCCCCTTTTGGTATCTTGCAGCCGGTCAGGAACAGAGCAATAAAAATACATTTGCATGTTTAAGTCTAGCAATTTAACTCTTGGTTAAAACAATAGAAATAATTTCTTCATCTAGACTATTCGGCACCACTGTTCCCTTGAAAGGGTCACCACATGCTTTTACTGGGTCAGTAGAGAGCACTGTTGCCACATTTGTAACAGCATTTCTTTACATTTAAAACAAGCTTGTAGTTTACATTTATATTTAAAATTATAGAATTATGTATCAAATTCTATTTGACTAAGCTGGCAGCCTTCACCCTTCTCTACCAGTCTTCACAGTTATTATCAGCTTTAACTAGAAATTTCATAGCTATAAAATATTTGAATGTTAATTTTGTGAAACTGGTCCAATTTCTGAGTAAAGAAAAACAGCTGATTAAAATACAAAAAATATTTTTAAGAATTGCTGTAAAGAGAATAGACAGAACTGCAAATTTCCAGGGAATGGATTTTAAATCTGGGAAGTTTTTTTGGATATTGGCTATCAGGATTTGCCGTACTTGTGCAGTATAGTTATAATACCAGAAAATGTAAAATATCAGCAATACCCGATCCACAGTCTTGACATTTGTTAGAGTGTTTAAAAACTGGATTTTTCTTGGAGTTAAATAGATGTTATTCAATATTATGAATTAAATATAGTAAAGCTTTTAAATGGTATATATTAAGCTGTTATTAATAGATATTTTATATCATAATTATTGGGTCATATCTACTCCAAATATCTGAGAAAAAGTAGTTTCTTTGAAATTTAAATAATTGTTATTTTTTAGCTTTGGAGAGAGCTTTATTCTGCAGAAATGTGGATTAAAATGTTTTAGAAATTTAATTTGGTTGAATTGTTGATTTGCATATTCAAATTTATTGTTGATAATATATAAGATTTGTTTAAGGACTGATAAATCCCCTTAGGAAGGTTCAAGGTCTTTCTAATGTACTCCGTTGAAATGCAGTCTAAGAAGTCACAAGTTAAAAGATATTTTATTATAGGTAATGTCATAGGTTTATCATTTGACTGTTGATTGGTAAATTGGGATTATGAGCAACTGACTGAGTAAATAGTAACAATCCTCATCAGTCTGTGCAAAAAGCTTATAAAGTGGAAGAAAGTATGATTAAAATAAGACACCTGATGAAACTGGCACTATCTTTAACACCTTCTTCATTGAAACTGTAACAAAGATGGTTAATAGAAATCCTCCCCCAGCTAAGGATCCTAATCTTCTAGTTCCAACCCTTCCAAACCCTTTTCTTTGCAGTCTGTATCTACTACTTACATCAAATCTCTACTCTCCAGACTAAAACCCTGCTCTGCTTTTGCTGATAACATCCCTTGCTACTTCCTCCAGCTACTGACCGATACTCTTGGATTTCCGGTATCCATCTTAATCAACCGCTCTATCTCTGAATCAAAAGTCACATCCGTCTGGAAAGAATTTTACACATTACCTGTCCACAGGGGAGGTAACTCCGAAGAAATTTCTAATTTTAGTCCAATAGCCATTCTGTCACCTTTCTCTAAGTTACTTGAAAAATGTATACATAAACTCTGCAATACCTACACAGGAAAACCTACTTACACCCACTCAGTATGGTTTTCATCCAAAACACAGTACAACCACTGCCTTTATCTCCTTTACTAATGCTATTTCACTGGCTCGTGATAATAAAAAACTCATATCCTGCTTATTTCTAGAACTTTCTAAGGCCTTTGATACCGCCTCACACTCTCTACTTCTGGCTAAACTGACTAATCTCAACCCCTCCCCACTGTATCTCTGATCGATTACAATCAGTGAAATGGCTCTCTGCACTCTCTCCCCCCTCCCTGTCAAAATGTAAGTTCCCCAAGGATCCATACTGTGTCCTCTGCTATTTAATATCTTTTTCAATCTACTCTATACCTCTTGCTCTCAGTCATCACTTGTGCAATATACAGATGATTCCACTGTGATCACTATCTCTGGCTCTCCCTCTGGTCTTCACTCTACTACTCAGGAAGCCTTTACATCAGTGGAAACTTGGCTCACCAGCAACCAATTAATTAATTCTGAATCCCAAAAAAAATAAAGTTTTACTCTTCCTCCCCCCTATATCTCATAACCATCTAAAAACTAACTTCTCTATACTGTCTCTAAATAAGATTCCAATAGTTCCTGAAGCTACCTAGGTGTCACCATAGATGATCAACTTAAATTTGACTTGCACATAAATAACTGAATTAGGAAGACCCATCATAAACTAGGCCTTTTATTCAGAAACAGAAAGTTTCTGACTTCCAAAGCCAAAGTATCCCAATCACATACTTATCTTCTACCTAGTCTACTATGTGGTTCTCAAATACTCACAAATCTAAACACTACTCAAATCTAAACACACTATTCTACCTATGAACCTATACAGATTAATTTCCCAGAGGCTCCCCTCACTCTGGAATAGAATCCCAATTCATGTTAGACATAGCCCCTCGCTGACCCTCTTCAAGCGAAATCTGGACGCGTGGATGGGAAATCGCAAATTCACCCCTGGGATCTCTTCTGTGTCCCTGTTAGACAGAGGCACAGTAAACTAATCTTAAAAGGGTACCTTCTGTGACCTACTTTACAGAGGCACAGTAGGATAATCTAATAGGGAGGCAGAAGCCAAATACACTCTGGCTAGGCTTATAAATGCCCTAGGGCAGATAGCCTAGTATCTACCTATGAACCTATCAACAAAACTCAACATGCAACAAGGTAGCCAGATTCTTTGCCCAACAGACCTATAAAACCCATCACAGTATCTCACTTCAGCAACTAAACTGGCTGGAACTTCCGAACCTGCTTCTTCTTTCTCAGCTCCAGATTATCCACTCTGTATTATACCAAATAAACTACTGCCCTAACTTTTCCTCCTATGTATCCCACTACTCTCCAACAAGATCACTTCAAAGCTTTGATCAAGATCTACTACTTATCTATAAACCTTGGACTAATATGGGACGCTACTTATTCAAGTATCATCCTACCATTGCATGGAACAAACTTCCTCTCCATATTAGATTACTAAATCAACCAAAACAATTCAAAGCAGCTGCTAAAAAACACTTACAAATTCTCTGGTCATGCCTCTGTTTATACCCACCATCAAATAGTTCCCCATCCCTAAATCTACCTACTAATTAAACACTCTTCCAATCTTTTATCCTCCACTCTCCACCTTTTCCACTTTTCTACCTTCGCTACTTTACCCATCAGTCCCATTTAAGTTCGATGTATCATCCTTTAGTCAAACTCTTCTCTTTTCTAAATACCTCCTCCAAACTGCCACCTGAAAACAAATAATGTTTTATATTGAACTATTGCTTTATGACTGTATCTTTGTATCTCTTCTCATACATCCAGCATACTATTATGACATGTAAATATATAATAATTATCTAATGTTGTATACACCATATATTAGCTTCTTTGAATATGGCATCTGTAATTTGTTTTTTGTACAACTGTAATTTTTAATTCTTACTGTAATGTACAATATTTTTCGGCGCTTTTCTCAGCGGGCCTCCACTGAAAAAGGGCTATTTTTTTAGCTCATTCGGATCTTCTCGGTCAACAAATGTGAAATAAAATAAATAAATTAATTCTAAATCTTTTACATTGCAACAAGTCTAAAGATTGCATGTCTAGGAGATTTAAAGGGTCTATATCAGTTTATCGAAAGCTGATAAGAGCGAATGCTCTTTGATCGAACCCTAAATGTCGAACAACCAAAATCGCGAATACACAGAACAGCGATTTTTTTTCCCAGGAAAAAAAATCACTGGGCTATTTTCAGGAGTTTGTGATTTCCTCCACTGTAGTGCGATCTTGGAGTTAATATATTTAAGTACGGGGGTGGGGCACAGCCCCCCACATCATGGGGTGTAGAAGGCTGCCTCCCACTTATGTTGTTTTTTTTTTTTTTTTTTTTTTTTGCGGAACAGTAATTATTTTCCCTGGGGAAAAATAATGCATCTGATTTTATAAGGGGACCAAAAGAGATGTTCCTGCAAGTCTAAGAAAAATCTTTTGGGGATACTAAGTTTTTCTTCACGTGGACACAAGATGCAAGAGAAAGTATACAGGATTAGATTAGGAAACTAAAATAAATAGTTATGGAATGTGAATTTGATGAGTAACATGATTCATTAGTATGACAGAACTGTGTGTGGCATCCAAAATTATCATACGAGAGAGACCAATTAGTGAGGAAAAGCGGATTTAACATTGAATTTCTGATACGTACAGTTGTAGTGAAATTATGATGTAGTAGAAACAGCACTGGGAAATATTTTATGTGAGAAAGTACAGTCAGGAAATTTAACTTTTCTACTTGTGATTGACTAGTTTGCTACCTCATCCACTTTATTAAACTCACCCAGTCATAGGGGAATCAACAGCAGTGGGACAGAAAGTGGTTACTTGTGACTATAAGAAAAATAAAATTAAATCCTTCAGTTCGTGATAGTTGATATAACTAGAGAGCCTTGTACTTTGGGTCACGTGAAACGCTGAAAGCTTCAAACAATGAAAAACAATTTGTGAATATATGTGTACATTATAAATTCAGTCAGGTTATAGCTAGTGTGTTTTTTTTGGGGTGGGGGGTATAATGATGAATTTTTGGGTTTATGGAACTTGTTAGTACTTCCTTATCTTCATACAGATCTTGCAGGGTTACCAGGAGTTCAAGCTTCAAGAGAAGTTCTAGCAGCTTTGAGACAGAGTCACGAAGGAATTAAAACAGAATGGACTTCACAAGCATGATTAAAATAGATTGATTCTACTGAATAGAAAATACTGCATGCAAACTGACTTGAGTGTCTGCCACATCTGACGTGCTTTTGTGCTTCGTGTTAATAAGAGAGTTAATAAGAGATTTTTGCAAATAAACCTTGACAAGGAGTTTTCAACTGTGCATATTAATTGTCAGCACCAAAAGCACTTCCAAAAGCACAAATATCTGAGGGGCTTGATACTGTTTGTATCAATGTTTCAAATGTTGTCATGGCTGGGGGTGGAAGTGAGGATAAGCTTCCACTATCTGTACAATGCTCCCCTGGCATGCATCTCTAATAGCCTCTGACACTCCAGGTCTAGCTCCTGACCTTCATGTCTGGCATACCTCCTGACCTTCATGTGTGGCTTAGTTTCTATGTTCAGTGAAACCATTTGCACTGATAGGAAAAGGGGCAAAAGTGGGTGACTGGAGCCTTAAAACCAGTTGCTTCTGGCAGTTGAGGCTTGTCAGCCTGTGAAGGCAGCCCACCTAGGAGAAGATAAACTCTGATTTAAAACCTCCACTACCTTGTAGCAATACCTAGTCATGGTGAAAGCTGTGGAAGTAAATCCCATGGAAAACATCTGGAGATGGAGTTTGTACTCAGCATCAGTCTGGCAGCTCCTGCAATGACACTGATACCAAGTTGCAGTGGCCTTGCCTTTCCCCTTGGATTACATCAGTGGCATGGAGAGGGCAACCTGCTGCTGGCCATCAGCTATTTCCTTAAAATTCACTTGCCCTGGCCTGCACCCTGGAGAGGACACTCCAGCTTTGCTCTGTGAGTGGTGACACAACACAGGAAGTAGCAGTTATTGGTAATAAGCCAATGCACTCAACTGGCATAGAGTGAGGCAGCAGGAGCTGCTTCTGATGGTGGGAAAGATCTTTGATGTCATTGGACAGCTACTGCCTGCTTTAAGCTGGGCAGCCCCAGCCAAATAGGTGTTGCCTTGCCATGGTCCACTTCCTCCATTGGGTGTGCTGGGCTTATGGAACCCCCAACAGCAAGATCTTTAACCATACACCTGTAACAAAATAAACCAGCCTTTAGGCTAGGCACATGAAACATAAGGATGATGACTCCAGGCCTTATAGAAGATCTACAGAACACCAGTGATGTTTAGAAGACAGCAATCATTAACGACAAGCTGAGCAGATTGTAGATGGACATTGTGACTCTCCAGGAAACAAGGGTGCCATCCATTGGATCTTGCAGGGAGAAAGACTTTACTTTTTCCTGGCATGATAAACTTCTAGAAGAGACAAGGGAACATGGTGTTGGTTTCACAATCAAAAACAACCTTGTTGGCTCAGTTACACCACCAAATATGGGAAATGAGAGACTGATGAAAATTCAGCTACAAACATCAGTGGCCATGGTCACTACAAACACCAGTGGCCATGGTCAACATCTTCATCATTTATGTTTCTACTTTAACTGCTACCCAGGAAGTCAAGGACAAGTTCTGTGATGAACTTACTGCTGCCATCAATGAGGTCTCTTCCTATGAACCATTATTCATTCTTGTCGATTTTAATGCCAGAGTTGGCAATGACCATCACAGCTGGCCATCTTGTCTGAGAAGGTTTGGGACAGGAAAGATGAATGAAAATGGACAGCATCTCCTTGACCTTTGCTCCCAATATGACCTCTGCATAACCAACACCTTCTTTAATGTCAAGCTCCAGCATAACATTTCATGGCAGCACTCAAGATCAAAACATTGGCAAAACTTGTCCTTGTCCTCACCACACTCAGCAGTTTAAGTAGTGTCATGGTAACTCACAGTTACCACAGTGCAGACTGTGATACTGACCACTTGCTCGTATGTAGTAAGGTGAACATCCAGATGCAAAGGTTCTTTCACTCTAAAAAGGAAGGAAGGCCATGCATTGACATAGGCAAGACTTGTGACCCTTCAAAAGTATGCAAGTTTGTTCAAGCCCTTGAAGAGGCCTTGCCCTGCCTGGATGACATGGACACCAACAAGAAATGGAAAAAAAAACATGGGATGTTATTTATAACACTGCAATATCTATCTTTGGGAATAAGGCAGTCAAGTGTGCTTATTGGTCTGAAGCCCACACTGAAGTACTGACACTCCTGATTGAGAAGAAGAGACAGGCACTGGCTGCATCCGGGTTCTTGCCCAATAAAAGAATTTGCAAGCACTCCGGTGTGCTTGGAGTCAAGTGTAGCAAGTAGCTCAGTTGTGTGCAAATAATTACTGGCTCCAACTTTGCTTCAAGATTCAACAGGCTGCAGACATTGATAACGTGAGGAATGTACAATGGGATCAAGCAAACCATCAGGCCAAGGAATTGCCCCACTTAAGTCAACCACAGGCGAGGTCTTGAAGGATGGAACCAAGCAAATGGAACACTGGGTGGAACACTACTCACAGCTATATGCCAGAGAGACCATGGTTATGGAGAGAGCCCTGAATGCCATGCAGCTTCTGCCGACTCTGACTGAACTCGATGCTGAACCCAACTTGGAGGAACTCAATGATGCACTAAAAGCACTGTCTTGAGGAAAAACCTCCTGGGAAAGGAAGGTATTCCCTCAGAAATCCGTAAATGTGCCAAGAGTGCCCTAATCTCACAGCTGCATGCAATAATTTGCTGATGCTGGAAAGAAAGTAGTGTACTACAAGATATGAGGGATGCTAACATAGTTATTATCTATAAGAATAAGGGTGGCAAAAATAATTGAAACAACTACCGTGGCATCTCCTTTCTCTATACTGTATGGAAGCTTTTTGCATGTGTTGTCCTGAAGAGGCTCAACATTCTTATAGAGGGAGAGTAAACCCCAAGTCTCAATGTGGGTTCAGAGCTGGATGGTCTTCTATACACATGGTTTTCTCTGTTAGGTAACTACAAGGAAAGTGGAGGGTACAGAACAAACCTGTATATGTTGCCTTCATTTATCTGACCAAGGCATTTGTCTTCATCAGTAGGAAAGGTCTGTTTACAATTTTGGTAAAATTGGCTGTCCTCCAATACTGCTTAGCATTATCAAGGCCTTCCATGAAGGCATGAGGGGGAACCATCATGAATGACAGATCCACATCTGAACCTTTTGAGATTCTCAGTAGAATAAAACAGGGGTATGTACTGGCTCCGTCATTGTTTGGTATCTTCTTTTCAGTTCTGTTGAAATTTACTTTTGGACCACTACAGAAGGTATCTTTCTCCAAAACAAAATAGACGGCAACCTCTTCAAACTGTCAAGGCTTAGATCAAAGACCAGGGTACTTAGAAAGTGTCTAAGGGAGTTTCTGTTTGTTGATGATGCAACTATTGTGCCTTACACTCACCAAGATCTTCAGCCACTTATGACTCGCTTTATGGATGGATGGATGGAATTTGGCCTAATGATCAGTTTAAAGAAGATCCAGGTGGTGGGCCAAAATGTGGGCAATAAGTCATCAATCAGGGTGAGCGACTATGAGCTGGAGGTTGTCCATGAGTTTGTGTACCTAGGCTCTACAATCTCTGTCAGCTTGCCACTTGATGGTGAGATCAAGTGCATTGTAAATGCTGCCACAATGTTTCCAAACTGACAAAGAGAGTTCGAGCTAATAATAAGCTCACCGTGCACACCAATAGCAAATGCTAAACAATCACCCGGGAGATTTCTTGATAATATGTAGTATGTTTTCACATTTCATTTCAATACATATCAGAAATAAATGCTCCAGCAATGAAATTAGCAAAACAAGATGTTTAATGTTATTGGACTACAAGACAGAAAAGAGCTAAGGAAATGATACATTGATTTTACATGGAGATAATCCAGTTGCTTATAGACCACAGCCCTTGGAGATTGTCATAAAAGTTATGGCCAAATAGTAAATGAGCCATTTGCCACCGTATATAGTTGGGAATAGTTTCATGAATTTGTTTATAGTAAATATGCCGGTGAAGGATCACCATAAGCCATTAGATTGTATACTTAAGAAATTGAACAATTTCTTAAGTATAGAATCTAATGGCTTATGGTGATCCTTCACCAGCATTGAACAAACTATGCCGCGGTGGTATGACGGTAGCATTGTTACCTCACAGCAAGAGGTTCTCCCGTTTGATTCTTGGCTTGGCTTGGGAGTGCCTTCTGTGTGGAGTCTGCATGTCCCCCCACTGTTGGGTAGTGTTCAAAAGACATGTGTGCGTAAATGGGCGTGCCTTCGTTGAAGGTTGGGCTTCGAGCTGGCACCTCGATGTTTCGTAAAAATCTACTGCCAATAATTAGTGGACCAGAGTTCCACTGTGGCAACCCCTTACCGGGAAAAAGCCGAAAGACAAACAACAACAACCTAAGAAATTGAACAAGGCACTGCCAAGACTGCCAAAAATGTTGTTCTGATTGTAGAAGTATAACTTAGTTTTGAAGTATAAACCAGGAAAAGAAATGCATTTAGCAGATAAGGTCTGTCTTTTGAGCACATTACTGTTGCCAGGGAAACATGGATTCTGCACTCAAAACAGGAGTAGTGGCTCAATATATTCCAATTGTGCTGCCTTAGGTGCATACTTGGTATTTCATGGCAGGACAAGATCCCCAACAGCAAAGTGCTTGAGAGGATGGGTACCACCTCCATGTTCACCACCCTTAAACAGAGACATACTGTATGCATTGGGTGGCTCCTGTCTCATAGGTTCATAGGTGAGTACTAGGCTAATGGCCCTAGAGCCAACACAAGGCTAGCCCAAGAATATTTACAGTCGTCCTGTTGCCTGACATTAGTTTCCTGTGCCCCTATGGAGCAAGGCTGTTGAAGTGATTCTCGGGGTGAACTTCCTGTTACTCATCCACTTGTCAAGAGTTTTCTTGAAGAGGGCTAGTGAAGTGCTCTGCCTGACACAAATGGGGAGTCTATTCCAGAGTATAGGAAGTCTCTGGGTTAGGAACCTGTCCCTCCAGCAGGTTCTGTTTATTGTGGTGATGAGGTTGAGGCCTTTGGAGCATGTGGTGTGAAGGGACTGAGACCTTTTCAGATGAAGCATGTCTAGCAACACTGAGGCAGACATGGCTTTGTATGCCAAGAAGAGATCACCTCTAAGTAGATGATATGAGACAGATTAAAGCTGGAGTTTTTTGCATTTGTCTGTATAGGGCATGTGTCTGAGTCCTAGGATCCACTTTGTGAGGAATTTTTGTGGCCTCTCCAGTTGTTGTAGGTACATGCCAAATGGGGCATTGTACTCAATGATGGGTCTAATGAGGGATGAGTAGAGAGGGATTATGACTTCTTTCTTCCTGGATGAGAAACCTTTTGTAATGAGGTGTGACACATAGAAGGACTTTCTAACTACAATGGCAACATGGTTGTCAAAGGAGAGGTTGCTATCTACCTGTGTCCCTAGATCTCTTATCACACTTTGGGAGATGAGTGGGCTACCATCGATATGGTAGTTTGTGAGCACTGTGTTTTTCCCAAAGGGGATGACGATGCACTTTTTAGCATTGAGCTTAAGACCATGGTTCTGGCACCAGTCATTGGTGTCTGTGAGGCCTTTTTGTAAGATGTCTACATCAGCTTGAGAGTCAATAGTAGCTCCCAGCTTGCAGTCATCTGTGAATTTGGTTAAACAGAGTCCCTTAGTGTTGACCTGAACTTCAGAGAAGTAGATACCAAACATGAGAAAGCCCAGGACAGATCCCTGTGGGACTCCACTTGTAACTGCCCGGTAGTTGGATTTGGAGTCTGCTACTTTCACTGTGTGGGTTCTGTCCTTGAGCCAGTTGGCAACCCATCTTATGACGTAGGGATTTATGCCTAGGTTAGTGAGTCTGTCAATAATCCCTGAGTGGGGGATGGTGTCAAAGGCCTTGGCTAGATCGAGGTAGGCTGTATGGACTACCTTGCCTTCATCGACTGGTCTGGTGACAGATTCAAAGAAATCTATCAGGTTGAGCAGACATGATCTGCTCTTCACAAACTCAAACTGTGAGGGGTCCAGAGTTTGAAGGTTCCCTATATCCCTGTTTATGAGGTCCATAATGATGCACTCCATGGCCTTACAGATCAGGCTCATCAGGCTGATAGGGCAGTAGTTTACAGGGTCAGTAGTCATTCCCTCTTTGTGGAGTGGAATGACTGTAGCGGTGCACCATTTGATGGGAACAAAGCCTGAAGTGAGGCTGTGGTTGAACAAGGCACTCAGGTGTGGTGCCAGTTCCTTTTGTATTTCATGTAGAACAAAGCCACGTATATTATCAGGTCCCATGGAAGCTGTATGTTTGGCTTTGGATAGTGCGGCTTCTACCTGTGCAGCAATGATATTAGGGATTTGGCATTCCTCGGGTATTAGGATGGGCCCTTTAGGGGGTGAAGGGAGGGTAAAGTTTGCATTAAACCTGCCGGCCAAGATATTGGCAATATCTGTTGGTTCAGTATAAGTGGTGCTGTTGTGCATTAGCTCAGAGCACATCTGTGTATTGTTATGCAAATTCTTGACATAGCTAAATAATGTCTTATAGTTATGTTTAGCATCTGTAGCAATTTTGTTTTCATACCTAGCTTTGGAGGATTTGATGAGGAATCTCAGTTTTTTGCTGAGACTTACAAGGGATTTTTTCCAGTCTTGGGACTTTACCCTTTTCTGCAACAGTTTTTTCCTTCTGTTGTAGAGTTTGTTAATGGCAGGGGACCACCAGATTGGCTTCCATTTTTAGAGGACAGGATCTTGGTTCTGTTTGGTATGGCCTGATCGATGCACTTGTGTAAATGCTCATACAGCACCTTGGTGTATGATTCAGCAGCCAAACACCCATTCCCCACTTGCAAGGATGATGTGAAGTTTGACACTTCTGTCTTTAGAAGCTCGAAGCTGGCTTTGGAGAAGTTCTTCACTGTGGTTTCCTTCAGGGGGTGAGGGTGGGATTTAGATATCGACTGTGATTAACTTGTGGTCAGATCTAACCAGGGAGGAGTCAAAAGGAGAGAAAACATGAAGGGTAAAGTACCTCCCAAACAAAAACTTGAAGTCCACAAAATATAGAGTGGTGGTACAACACGACAATCAAAGCCAACTGGATAAAAGGCTTTTATTGTAGTAACATACAAAGTAAGTGCTTTCACATTATAATTAAAGCTTCATCAGACTTTACATTCTGCATTCAAAATGTCATTTAAATGCACTTAATCTATTTGAACTAACCAATGAAAAGCATGTTGCAAATTTAAAGAAACATCTCATTTTAGCCCCGTATTCCTATCAGGATATAAAAAACATGAATTATATACTTTTAGACATACAAAAAATACATTGTATATATGTGCAATTACCTGCTTAAATATATATCTATAATAAAAATATATATAAATATAAATAGAGAAATATATTAAAACAGAGACTCCCCAGACTCTGGAATAGATTGCCCATACATGTCAAGCAGGAACCTTGACGATTGGATGGGAGAAAGGAAATTCACCCCAGGGATCACGTCAGTCACCCTGCTAGACAGGGGTCCAGGAAAGTAAATAATGTGGGAAGAAATAGCCAGGGAATTGTTATGGCTAGGCTTGTATAGGCCCTAGGGCTGATAGCCTAGTACCAACCTATGAACCTATACAAAAAATCTCATATAAAAACTTTTTAATAAAGAATCCATATTTAAACAGGAAGGTGGCATAAAAAAGAATCATTATAGAACTCAACTAATGTTTCAAAGGACGGTCCTTTAGGAAAGGTTTCAAGGAAACCTTCTCATTCAGTCCGTATCCTTTATCATCTTGCAGTTTGATTATCCATTTTCCATCTTGTTTTTCTGTAAAATTCCTAACATCACCTAACCTGATAGTAAAATATATCAATTGCAATACAAGAAACTTAAAGGTATGTGTACTGTCATTATTTAATACATGCTTGGCTAATGTGTTTGCATCATCTTCCCTGTTGATGGCATATATATGTTCTCTGACCCTCTCTCTGAGGGTCCTATTGGTCTTCCCTACATAAAAACACATTTCTGACACATAGCTAAGTACACTAGATTTCTCGACTTGCAATGCAATCAAACTGCAAGCTGATAAAGGATACGGACTGAATGAGAAGGTTTCCTTGAAACCTTTCCTAAAGGACCGTCCTTTGAAACATTAGTTGAGTTCTATAATGATTCTTTTTTAAGCTACCTTCCTATTTAAATATGGATTCTTTATTTAAAAAGTTTTTATATGAGATTTTTTTTATATATTTTAATATATTTCTCTATTTATATTTATATATATATTTTTTATTATAGATATATATTTAAGCATGTAATTGAACATATATACAATGTATTTTTTGTATGTCTACAAGTATATAATTCATGTTTTTTATATCCTGATAGGAATATGAGATGTTTCTTTAAATTTGCAACATGCTTTTCATTGGTTAGTTCAAATAGATTGTGTATTTAAATGACATTTTGAATGTAGAATGTAAAGTCTGATGAAGCGTTATTTATAACACGAAAGCACTTACTTTGGATGTTATTTTGGCTGTTACTACAATAAAAGGCTTTTATCCAGTTGGTTTCGATTGTCATGTTGTACCACCACTAACCAGGGAGGAGTTGATTACTGGTGTAGAGCATCGGTCCCCCATTTTTGTAATGACCATGTCGAGAATGTTTCCACCTCTGGTAGGGATAAGAATGAGTTGGTCCAGGGCATTGGAATTAATGAATTCCAGAAAATGTTGGGCAAATGAGTTTGGAACAGGAGTACTTTTCCCAGCTAATGGAAAGATAGTTAAAGTCTCCCAGTATAACGGTATTAGGTTGAAACTTAGTGTTTTCCAGAGTGTTCAGGATGCGAACTGAGAGTCTTGGGACATTGTCATACATGACAGATGGCTGAATACAGAAAGACTTCATTTTTGAATAATTGGAATCTGGAAAGAGGCCGAAAGGGTGACCCAAATTGCACTACAAGGAGATATACAAGTATGACCTCAAAGCTCTGATTATCAATGTGAGCAACTGGTTTTCTCTCACCTCTGACAAGATTGCCTGGAACTGGGAAGTGAGGGAAGCTCTCACTATGTATGAAACCACCTTGTCAAGGAGAGCAGAGGATAAAAGAGCCCTCAGGAAGATCCATGCCTGTAATACCAGACCAACATCCGCCTAAAGCTGGTCAGAGTGGGGAAGGGCCTGCCACTCACTGATTGGACTGCACAACCACAGAAGACTCTACTAAAATCAGTCCAATAGTGGTGCAAATCCATGATCCTTTGAGTTTGAAAGATGCCTCCCTGATAGAGTTTGATACCTAGTGCTCATTTAGATGAAAGAAAGTCATGTAGTGGGATTGAGTAAGACTGTGCAAGCTCTGGTTAAGCAACAGTTAAGTGTAAAATTAGAATTGCAGAGATGAGATATATGAGTTTTATTTTAACACATGAAAGCTTGAAAATAGATAATGAAATATCCAATGCAATTGTTGAAATAACTACTGCAAATGCTAAACAATCACCCAAGAGATTTCTTGATAATATGTAGTACATTTTCATGTTTTCTTTCAATACATATCAGAAATAAATGCTCCAGTAATGACATTAGTGAAACAAGATATGTAATGCAATTGGACTGCAGGACAGAAGAGAGCTAAGGAAATGATACATTGATTTTACATGGACATAATCCAGTTGCTTATAGACCACAGCCCTTGGAGATTGTCATAAAAGTTATGGCCAAATAGTAAATGAGCCATTTGTCACAGTATATAATTGGGAATAGTTTCATGAATTTTTTTATGGTAAATATGCTCATGAAGGATGACCATAAACCATTAGATTGCATACTTAAGAAATTGGACAAGGCACTGCCAAGACTGCAAAGAATGTTGTTCTGATTGTAGAAGTATGATTTAGTTTTGAAGTATAAACCAGGAAAAGAGATGCATTTAGGAGATAAGTTAAGTCACATATGTATTCTAGACCAGTGAAGATGATTTATTTAGTTATAAAGTTGACTGTATAATTCCACAGTTGTCTATGACTATAAAAAAGCACACCAATAGTCATCCTCAGGTGCAAGTGCTTTGAGAAGTGGTTGTGAGAGGATGGCCAAAACAGAGGACTGCCATATACAAATAAATACAGTGATTTTTTTTTTTATTCAAAGAAGAGATTTGTTGCATCCAAAGTATGTTATTTTAAAGTGGAGGAGCTGACAATACCTAATCAGTTAATACATAATAGCAAAAGCATGACTTACATTTGGGAATTTTAAAGTTTAAGGAGTTTGTAATGTGTCAGGTTGGCCAGAAATATCCATTGTATTATGTGTAATGTTTTTGAGAATGATAATCCATGAAAAAACATATGCATTATTGAGCTCCCAACAGTTGCAGTAAATTTGTTTCATTTTCATGTATGTGTGTGAGTGCGTGTTTCTATGTACATTTGATTTATGCTGATTATTAGTTAAATTTTTCCAGCGGTGTGCTGTTAGTTTCTGTGAGTAGAAGTATGATCAGTGCACTGAAAGATGTATTTTTAACAAACAGTATTATGAATATGATAATATCTGATAAAGGTACACAGCATGGAAGTTTGGAATTTTAGAGATTTTTGGAATAGTGGAAGTTTAAGCGTGTTTCCTGTGGTACTAAATATTGCATTCTAATGGTCAAGTGAAAAAAGTTATGCAGTGTCAAAAACCTCATGATAAAATCACAAAGCATTAACAACAGCTGTTACATAGATTCTTACTTAGCATTATTGGAAAATAGAGGACTTTATTGTAAAAGGTGTAGGTCTGTTACCACCTTTCTAAAATAAAGCAGCTGGATTTCTTTTCCTGTCATGGTGCTGAATTCTTTCTTTACATACACATACACACACACACACACACACACACACACACACACACACACACACAGATATGTATATATATATATATATATATATATATATATATATATATATATATATGTGTGTGTGTATGTATATGTGTGGGTGTGTATATATATATATATATATATATATATATATATATATATATATATAAACATAATATATATATATATATATATATATATATATATATATTTCTTCTGTTAGTTATTTGACACATATGAGTTTTCTTTGAGAAACCATTTATGCTACACAGAATGCTAGATAACAACGCAGTGGTCTTGATGGCAGTTTAATCGTTAACCTCAATGCATAATGTATAGGCCCAAAAGTTCAAGTGCTTGACAATTCAGGCATGTTAATTTCAGACAGTTTGGCGGAGTTCAAATGGAAACACTGCATGATAGAGAAGGAGGTTCACTTTACTGATTCAACTTTATTTCTCTTTAATTTCAGTTTTAAATCATCAAAAAGACCTGGATACATTTCCTCTGTTTTCTTGTACTTTCCTGCATTGCTAAAACCATTATTCCTTGGTATTGTGTACACTGCCTCCTTCCAGTAACTGCTGTCCTGTTGCATTTACTCCTCCAAGCAGTATTACAACTGACCTAGCAGAATGTAATTGTAACTGTGTCATCCACAAACTTTCCATGTGTAAATACTTGTAGCACCTCTGCACCTGCCCCAAACTGCAATGGAACATGTATATATTTTTTGTTTAATGTAAAATGTATCTCAATATATTTTATTTATAGCACTGAATTTAGATACGAGGAATAATCAAGGTAATCAGCGTAATAGAGGTGGATAACAGAAGTCTGGATTTCTTCAAATGAAATGGAATTCTGATTATAACCCTTTATAATTTGAATATGTTAATAGTGGTACCATATTGTACCTTACAAAGCTGGAAGAATATTCATGTAAACTTGTTTCTGTTACACACTGGATAACTGTGCCATAGTTCTGCAGTAGTGAATACGTTTCTCAGAGTTTCTGATTAAAATTATTTGAGCAAGTATCTTCCTGGTACTTAATGCTGCCAGATGAAACACTGACAAATGTCTCCGATTACATAAATGTCATGCATGTAGCCTGCAGCAGACAAAAATAAGTGTGTGAAAATATTCTTGGTTTGTGGTGTATAACAGTATGCTATTAATAATTTAGCATTAAGCACTGCCATTTGTATTTTTATTTGCAATGATTCCATTGCGTGTGCATACGTTAACTGTTTAGCCAAATTTTGTTTATTAAGATTAGACTTAAATTGGTCCAGGATTTAACTAATTAACTCGTGGTGGTGGTGCTGCAGTAGCGTTGTTGCCTCACAGTAAGACGCTGTCCGGTTCGATTCTCAGCTAGAGCGTCTTCTGCGTGGAGACATGCGTAAATGGGCATATCTTTGTTGAAGGTTGTGCGTCAGGGCTGGTAACTCGGCACGTAAAAATCAACTACCAATCATTAGCGGACCGCAGTTCCACTGTGGCGACTCCTAATCGGGAAAAGCCGAAAGACACAAACAAACATTAGTTACTTGGGTAAGTGACCTGTTCCCTGCTAATTTATAAAATATCAAGTCAAAAGACAGAAAATTCTGAAGTCAATTTTCTAATTTTGCAGCTAAGGTTATGGGGTTAGTATTACAATTATCTTACTACAATGTGACAACAGATTTTTCTTCAAAATGTGATGCATTTAGTGACAAAGAGAATAAAATAGCAGCAGTAGCTTTATCAGCAGTCAGCCATGCCTACAAAAGGGATGTCAGAGAAAACGTATTTGATTTTCTGTTTCAGGCTTACGTCATGTTATGAAGTTAGTCTGGGTTCCACGTAGAACAGGGAAGAAGTTGATGGGATCAAGAATCCAATGATGACTTACCTACAATCCACTCCAGTAAGATGCAAACCTTACAAGGAGAAAAAGACCAATTTGTTCTTACTATTTTCAGCACAGCAAAAGTCTGATATATGTGCAAAATGATACGCTGGCTTCAGAAAGGGGAATGTGAAATTTAAGCCTGGGAGACGGAAGAAAATAGTAGGGTAATAAATGAACCCTGGCGATTTGGCAGCAGTCACACAAGTCAAAACAAAGTGTTTGCTAAACCTGAGCTACAAGGTAAAAGTACCCACAGGACAAGAGAGTTTACACCCTTGGATGTTTATGTATGACATCCTGATTCCAGGTGTGCATATAGCCTAATCTGCATTGCCAAGCACATGGCGTATCATGCAAAACCTGCAACACTTAAGACGTTTGTGTCCACCTCCTTCATCTATCCTTTATCCACCATAAATCAAGGAAACCTACTAAGTTGTTCACACTCTTTCTGCAGATATGTGTTTTCCCCTCCAAACACACACACACACACACACACACACACACACACACACACACACACACACACACACACACACACACAGACTCACACACACACACACACACACACACACACACACACACACACAATCTGCTCACACACATGTGAGCACGCATGCAAACACCTACACTCTTCAGCAAACATATGCACATACACAGATACACACATGCACATGCACTCCACCACCTCTTATTTTTTCATAACCCTCTATGGCTGTCTTCCACCTCTTATGAAATTCTTTTCACCTGAACTATTTATCCAGAGCTGGCTTTAAGGCTACTTTGACATCCTCCCTGTCACATGGAGAGCAGTCATATCTTTCAAACTCTGACTCAAACAGAAAAGGTATTTCATCTAAATCATGGAGTGTATTTTGTATATAGGACTTGTTTTAATCTAGCCCAGGCATTGAAGTTATGGAGTCTTTATTGTATCATGAATCCCAAGACAAAGAGACCTTCCAGTTGGAATAAATGAATTGAGACATACAAAGGTACAACTCCCTATACTAGGGTTACAGGAAAACTAACTCTCTGTTTAAGGAAAAGTTTTTTTTTTTTTTTTGTTTACATTTTTAATAACATGTTTTTAAATTTTTCTTTTGGTAAGTTTCATTTCAGTATATAACAATTTGATAAGTGACGCCATATCCCCCATCAAAGCCTGCCTCTCACCTTCATTTTGTTTGTTAACTGTTCAGAGAATAGTGCATGTGCCTCCCTAATATCTGCACTTGATTCATAACAGGACCATGGTGCTACACCTTCCTGTACTCCTATTGTGCCTCAACAACAGCAGCTAGACTGCCACACTCTGCCTAAGCTCTTCCAGAACCACCCCAAAATTTTCCTACTCAAAATGTTAAATAAAAAAAATTGCTCTTCTTTAATCCTGACTACTTGCACAGTCCACTTGCAGTCCCTCATATCTTTGCTTTTGTAGCTTCCTAACATGCCTTTGCTTTTACTGGATCTTCTGGAATGTTACCACCTTTTACTTCACAGTGTTGAGTCTTTCTACCTTTTCACAGGATTATTTACCCACTCACATTCCACATGACAGATGTTATCATTTCCTCCCTTCCTTTGCTTACTCTTGGTGCTGCTGTGCTGTGTCACTCTTTGCACAGTACACTTTCTAGATGCCCAGATGTCCCACATGTAGGCCCAGTAGGCCTTTAGGTTCATCTCCTGGCATCAGTGCACTCCTTGTGGCACAGATCATACCATCCAATTTCCAGACCTGTAAATGCTCCAAGGCGGTGTGCTAGACTGTTTCCCTGGAGTCTCTGCCCTGTTGCTTTTCCATCCACCCTACTCACCATCCATAATTACCTTCAGCAACCTACAGCCTACCCCAAATTCATTGTCATATCTCCTGCAAGCTATATAAGCTTTTCTCCCCGGGCCTCCACTGAAAATGGATATGTATCCAGTCGGACTTTCCCGGTTAACAAATGTAAAATAAAATAAATATATATATATATATATATATATATATATATATATATATATATATATCTCCTGCCACCGCACTCCTTAACTTTATATTAATTCTGCAAACAGTAACTTTTCCACTCTGTAACCATAGTACTAAACTGTTTCTTGTGTCCACAGTAGAGGGTTTGATTCCTTCTACATTAATTTCGTGCTGTATGACTCTAAGCAAGTCAATTAACCAAATAGTTAAAGTCACTTAACCAGATAATTATCCCAGTTTTCCCCTGAAAAGGGAAAATTTGTCCACTAAGCTTATCTTCTCAACAAAAAGGTAAAATAAATAAATAAATAGCATTAAAACAAAATAAAGCAATTCTAGTCATATCATAATGCTATACATGTCTCTTACTCTAACCCAGTGTCAGTAGTGCAACAGGTAACACACTTACCTTTGGTCGAGAAGGCTGAAGGTTTTTTTCCCACATCAGGTAGATGGATGATCGACACTACAGTAATGTTGTACTCCTGTGTGTGTCATCCTTTGGATAGGACACTAAACCAAGGCCCCATCTCCTTGAGCTGGAGGAAGTTCAGGTGAATGTAAAAGATCCTATGATACTTTGAAAAGAGTAGGTGCCATTTATTTAACACAATATAAAAAAACATGATATACATATTCACAGGCATATATATATATATATATATATATATATATATATATATATATATATATATATATATATATATATATATATATATATATATACATATATAGTTCTATGTTTTTTACTATGGATAATTTTTCTTATAACATTCTCACTGTTGCCCTTCCATAACTGATCCCCACTCCTTCTTCCTCAACCATAATCTAATTTTTCACACTATATCTGACAAAATCCATTTCCCATTGCACAAAATGTCATTCAATCTTTCATGTAAACAACACATATTACATAACATACATTGTTATCTTCCCTTCTCACATATTCTTTCTCTTAGTCTTAACATACCCATACACAATCATATTTAAATCTATATTGTTTATGTCATTAATAATGTCAACAAATTCTTCACACGGCTTTTTCCACAGTTTCACTATATTCATTTACATGTCAAAAAAATGCCCTGTTGACTCTTCCTACTCACAAAAAAAAAAAAAGCTGGAGTCAATAAAAACTACACTAAGTGTACATGATACCTCTTCAACAACATTCTTATCACATTTTTTGTACTTTCTAGTCACTCACAAAGAATATACTAAGTGTACACGCAGTCTACACTTTGTGGTAACATTTATGAATCCCCGTCAATATTTAAAGCAGCAAAAATATCAGCAGGAAAACTAAAATCAGGAGGAAGAAGGTGTGAGTTATGTCTGTTTTCTGTTCACTCAGAATGGTTTATCCTTATTATAGGCATTATTGAATTCGGGGGCACTCTTTCAACTTTCTTTTTATATGGCATATTCCCCTTTACTGGTGACGTATTTATTTCTGCTTCCAAAGGAAATCCTAACACTCTCTTATCTTGGTACACCACTTTTTCCCTTATTTTAGTGGCTTTACTCATGTTTTCTGGTAAATTTCCCCTGGATTTACACAAACATGTTGTTTTATCACATTATTATACCACATCCTTCTATCTTTCTGTATATCATTATTTTTTATTTTCCATATTAGCTTTTGTCTTGATAACTTTTAATTTTTTCGTTTATATATTCTTTTACCTTTTCTTATTTTCAGTATGTCCCAAAACTTTTTGTACTTATATTTAAACATTCTCACTACTAATTTCTCAGTATCTTCCTTTTACTCACTTTAATACTCTATACAAGTTTAAAAACTTGATTTAGTAACACCAGCCCCCCCCCCCCCCCTTCATATTCACTCGTATACAACACAACTCTTTTTACTGGGTTTAGTTTTGAAGCCCATATGAAAAAACACCAGTTGCATAATTTGCTTTTCATATTTTTCGGGGATCATATAAACCTTTGACATATATCTAGTTCCCATTAATAGAGAATTCACCAGATAAACCTTTTTCCTGAACTCATCTGAACATCCTTCATTTTTATTATCAAACCTCCTATCATATCATAATTACATCATTTTTCTGAAAAACTTATGAATGAAAGACACTTCATACATTAAAAAAATACACCCCCAGTTTTTACTAGATCACCCAAACCCTTACTTTTGTCTTTATTCAAGGTCATTCCCATGTCCTTTAAACATCCATTCAGAAAAACCAAAATTCCCTCATCCATATTTTTTTTTTGTTT
>NC_056748.1:151732224-151755446 GCF_019279795.1 Protopterus annectens | reverse complement strand
ATATATATATATATTTCTATAGCTTCTTTAATTGTAGCTGCTTTTCTCAATATCACTTGTGTTACCAGTGCAAACAATATTCAACTCCTGGGAACATTCCTGTCTTATATCACACTTCATGCATATTTCTTTACTCAGCCACACTTTGCATAACACTCTCACTCTGTTATTTTGATATTATTTGATATGTTGACATACACACTCTCACAATTCTGTTACCTTTTGCATAACTTCCCACAAAGCATCATGTCATGCTGTATCAAATGCCTTGCTAATATCACCTACCGTAAGTTTCACATCCTCCCTTTTACTTATAGTATCATCCACAATTTCTCTCACAACCAGTAACAGTTCTTGACATCCCTTCCTTCATATACTATATATATATATATATATATATATATATATATATATATTCTTCCATAATATCCCTCATCCTTTCTCCTTTGTATTATTTTCATGAAAATGCATAATCTGTATTATTTAATGTGATAACTACATACATACATACATACAAATATTTCAAGCATGGGTACTTTTAGCCTGCAAATATACCAAACCAGATGTTCCCATAATAAGTATCCAGGTTGCTCTTAAAAATATCTAAACTAGTGCTTGATTTAATGTAATTTGGTAGTCTGTTCCACGCATCAGCTGCTCTCTCAGAGCCAATTTGTACACTCCTCATTCCTATAGAATCTTCTAGATTGGTTGTCTGATAATTCTCTGCTATTTCTGATAACCCCAAACATTCCCAGAGATAACTATCATTTAAGTGTCCTCTATATCTGAATACCATCTCCTCTTAAATATCTACAAGAGACACAGTACAAGTTCAGATATTTTAGACTTTCATAATAACTGAAGTTTTCACATCCATGGATGTCGTTGGTATATTTCCGCTGCACTCTTTCCATTTTATTCATGCTTGTTTTCTTGTAAGGCTTCCATATGTTATTCCATACCCACATTTGGATCTAATGTAACTAACAAACAATGTTGTTGTATCTTTCAGCTTTTCCCGCTTAGGGGTCGCCACAGCGTAACTCCGGTCAACTAATGATTGGCAGTAGATTTTTATGTACCGAGTTGCCAGCCCTGACGCACAACCTTCAGCGAAGGTATGCCCATTCACGCATGTCTCCACACAGAAGACGCTTTAACTCAGAATTGAACAGGACAACGTCTTACTGTGAAGTGACAACGCTACCGCAGCACCACCACCGCAGTGACTTCATAATTTCTGATTTCCTAGACTTTATAGACTTTTATATACAAACTATAGTTCTATAACTATCATTAACCAATTGGTTGATATGATTAGAAAAACTCAAAGCTAGATCTACCTGCATACCCAGGTCCTTAAATTTATTATTATTTATTTATTTCACATTTGGACAGTGCAGTGGTGCAGCCGTATTGTTGTTGTCTCACAACAAGATTTTCTCCAGTTCAGTTCTTGGCTGGGGTACCTTCTGTGCAGAGACTGTATGTCCTCACTACATTTGTGTGGGTTTCCTCCAGGTGCTTTGGTTTCCTACCAATTTATAAAGACCTACGTCTGGAGTGTTTCTCCCTAGGCCTCTGCTGAAAACTGACTTCATTCCAAGTCGGACTTTCCTGCTAAACAAATGTTAAATAAATAAATTTGTTTATCAGGAAAGTTCAACTGGGAGAGAGTCTATTTTCAGTGGATGCCTGGGAGGAAGGCTCCAAATGCATATCTTTGGAATGTGGGAGGAAACCGGAGCACCCAGAGGAAACCCATGAGAATGCAGGGAGGGCATGCAGACTCTGCACAGAAGGCACTCCAATTGAGAATTGAACCAGTGACCCTGTTGCTGTGAGACAACAACTCTAATCGCTGTACCACTGTGCCGCCCTACACTTTCAATTACTGTGTGATGTATTAAATATTCACCTTTCAGTTTATGTCTCTCAAATATCATATACTTAGTCTTTGATGTATTTATCAGCATATTATTCTCCTGTGCCCAAATTGTCAATTTAGTCAGGTTCTTTTGCAGAAATGCCCTATCTCTAACGCATGTAATCATTCTACCCAGTTTCAAGTCATCTGCATGCAGACTTTAGAATACCTCAGATGAAAAAGATAGATCTGAAAGATACAGTCTAAACAAGTAAGGGCCTAGGACAGAGCCGTGTGGGACACGCTGAATGCAACCAAGGATTTCACCTGTCCCATTTTTGCATGATACTTGCCATGTCCTATTTGTAAACCATGCAGCTATCCATCTTAGCAAGAGTACATCAATACCTAGTTGCTCTGATTTATTGATCAGTGTTTTGTGCATGACCCTGTCAAATGTGGAAGTTAAATCTATATAAATCACATCATAGCACAATTTTTCATTCATAGCGGTTATTATAGTGTTATAGAACATCATGTTACAAGTGGTAATAGATCTGTTTTCAACATATGCATACTGATATATGGTTTCAAGTCCCATCCTATCCAGTTCTGGCAATAACTTATCCAGTATTACCTTCTCCATTATTTTTCCACAGCATGAAAGTAGACTTAAGGGTCTATATGATTCTGGGTTTGTCTGGGTCTATATCATAACACCGAAGTTCTCCCAGGGAAAAAATTTGCTAGTCCGAGAAACATACACACAGCACAAACACACACAAAAGACAGCCATCCACACACATACACTTAAAATCCTACACCTAAACTAAACTTTACATAACAGTACTAGCTATCCACTTACCTCAACCCAACCCTAACCCTAAGGTCCGTCACTATCAAACACTCACATCACTCGCGCCCTAACCCTAACTCACCTAACCTGCTCCCTAACCCTAACTTACACACAATCGCACACTTTACCTGACCCGCACCCTAGCCCTAACTCACCTAACCCGCCCCCTAACCCTAACCTACACACAATCGCACACTTACCTGAACCCATCCCGTTACGCTCCAACATATCGAATGCTGAAAACAGCGAAGCCACAGCAACAGCCCACAGAATTCTTTCCCTGGGAAATAATTAGATGTCCTGCACCTTCACTGTTTTCAGTGTTCGACATTACGGGTTCGATATTATAACATTCGATGTTAGAGAACTTTTACGTTATAATATAGACCCGTTTGTTCTACTCCCCTTTCCCTTAAAGACGGGTTTTTTACTACGTATTTTCTTTAATTAACAGTCATTGGTCAGTTTCTTTTTCTTCCTTGTTATTTGTTGTGAATTTCTTCCCTTCTTCCTTATTTTGTTGCCTTCTAAACAAACCGGATCCTCAGATTGCTGAATACTTGCATCCAGAACTCCAAAGTTGTTAGTGGTATTATCTAGTTTCATAGGGCTTGAGTGATCTTTACAGACAACAGGTACTTCCTGTCCGAAATGTGTTCTACTTGTGGTTTGCCTAGCATTATTTAACTCATCAGTCCAGGCATTAATATATGAAACAACAGTTCTCTAAGCCGTGCCAATTGCACAAGTACAATTGTTATCAGTAAGTCTAGATTTACCACTAATGATGGTAAGCAAATAATCCAACTTTTGACATGAGGAACACAGATCACCAGTGTTACCTATTTATTTATTTGTCTTTGTTTACTCGGAAAGCCAGACTGGGTAATATGCATTTTCAGGGGAGGCCCAGGAAGAAAAGCTCCATTTGCTTACAGTGCATTATACAGAGTTCCAGTTAAACGCAGTAGTTACATTTCTATTTACATTTATATGCAAACAGTTACATTTATACATTCTAAGATTTTACAGAGGTGGAAGTTACTAGAGAGAAAGCCCACATGCAACTTAGTGGATTGTACAGGCAACAGATATTTAAAAAAATTGTTTTGTCATTTCAGTGAGAGGTTGAGAATATTCTGTTTAAGGAGAGTATTTGGAGAGTATTTTGCAGTGAGCATAAAATCTCAACCTTGAGATAAGCATATACAGGACCAGGATTGGTTAAGATGTTTAAGTAGTGGTTTAAAACTACTGAGTTTGTCGGAGAGTTTTATTTGTGTGGGAATACTATTCCAGAGTTTAGCAAAATATTGGGAGTACAGTGAGGATCCTACAGCATTATTTGATTTATTTGTAAGCAATATGAATTTGTTATTAGAGCGGAGTTCCCTTGCTGGACAGTGGGTCAGTAAGAACCTATGTAGTGCAGGGCATTTTTCTGGATGATGCATGGGTTTGTGTGCTGTAGTGGTTCTATCTTAGATAAATGAAATACCACATAACCGACAAGCAGTTAACCGACACGACAACACCGAAAACTTATATCACCGACAACGTAAATAACCGACTCTGAAAACGTCGACATTGGTATGCTAATAGCGCCTCTCGCTCCTACCACGTTCCAGGTAATGTAAATAGTTCACTGTCACTATCAGGCGTTACAGTTACTGTCAAGTAGGTTTGTTCTGTGTAAGTTTTTACGCTATGCTGATTACAGACAACTATTTACATTACCTAGAATGTGGTAGGAGGAGAGGCGCTATTGGCATACCAATGTCGGCATTTTCAGAGTCGGTTATTTACGTTGTCGGTGATATAAGTTTTCGGTGTTGTCGTGTCGGTTAACTGCTTGTCGGTTATGTGGTATTTTGTTTATCTAAGGTAGAACCGCTGTAGTTAGTTGTGAATATGTTAGGTAGTTGTGTAGTTCAAGCCAGTTTAATTGCTTTAAGCTATGACAATGTTGAGTCCTATGAGGGAGATTAGTAGCAGATTTATCTAGATTGGTGGTGGTAGATTTATTTAGGCAGATTATCAGGCATTACCTTTAATTATGCATAGCACTGATTACACTGAACAAGGTAATTGTGCTTTAGCAAATCATTAATGGGATGCTCATTTAAGGAATCCATATTCAGCTGCAAATGACTACAAAATTCTAAAATAAAATAATAATCAAAATCAGTTACCACTGAATTTAAAGACAATTTAAATCAACTTCTAAGAGAAAAGTCACACAAACAATTTACAGATAAATATTCCTTTACATTGCATGTGAATGTGGACAGTAGCTTTTGCTCTCTATTGCTTGCAGTCATACCTCTTTTTAACAGTAAATCTTATCAATAAATCCTAAAGTAATACAGAATTGCTTCAGATAAGCTCTGAATTGACCGCTCTGTAACCTGTGTGACTTTTTAGCAGACTAGGCCCCTCGGGATGGCTACAGTTCATAAATATATATATATATATATATATATATATATATATATATATATATATATATATATATTTATATTTATTTCATTCACATAAATTTTAATATCCCACTACATAACCCTTCATAGCCATATCCTTCATTCAAGCATTCACTCAGTATATTTACAAAACACTCTCTTTGCAATCCATTAATATGCATTCCATACCCTGTACCATCTGATACTGAATCAACGTTTACTTTCCTAAGCACTTTATTCAGTTCACTAATAGTAATTGCTTTTTAAAATTCTTCCTTAACTCATTCTGGATATTTTTGTTTTCCACGTGCTGTACAACAATACTCATAATTTGCTCTTGTGTTCGTTATACCCCGACGTTTACAGTTTTCATTTCCCTCATTATATTAAGATTCTTCTTTACTGTTTTACCTAAATATGCAGATACTTCCTCCCTCCCTTGTAAAATAATAGCTCTGCCTAAACAAGAATGCCTTATTTTTTCTTGATTTCTTTTGTATATTTCTTTCTGTCCACCTGTGTCCCAAGGTCTCTTATCACACTTTCGGTGTTAAATATACTACCGCCTATGTTGTAGTTCATGGGTACAGAGTTTTTACAAAAGGGGATGACAATGCACTTTTTGGCATTGAGCTTGAGGCCATGGCTTTGACACCAGGCATCTGTCTCATTGAGGCCCTTCTGTAGGATGGCCACATCGTTAGGAGTTTTGATTATGGCTCCTAGTTTGCAGTCATCTGCAAACTTCATTAGCTAAAGACCTTCTGTGTTAGCCTGTACGTCAGAGAAGTACATACCAAACAGGAGAGGACCCAGGACTGAACCCTGTGGTACTCCACTTGTCACTGGTCTGAAGTCAGATTTGGAGTCTGCTACTTTCACAGTGTGGGTTCTGTCAGTGAGCCAGTTGGCAACCCATCTTGTGACATAGGGATTTATATCTAGTTTAGTGAGTTTATCTATAATTCCAGAGAGGTGTCAAAAGCCTTGGCAAGATCTAGATAGGCTGTGTGAACCACCTTACCCTTGTCTATGGCTTTGGTGACTACTTCAAAGAAGTCTATCTGGTTTAGGAAAAATGATCTGCATTTTACAAACCCAAACTGGGTGGGATCCAGAGTTTGGAGGTTTCCAATGTCTTTGTTTATAAGTTCCATGATAATTCGTTCCATGGCCTTGCAGACCAGGCTCATCAGGCTAATGGGTCGGTAGATCCCGGGGTCCGTGGTGGCTCCCCCCTTGTGGAGTGGGATAACCATTGCTGTGCACCATTCAGCAGGCACGAAGCCTGAGGTGAGGCTATGATTGAACATGGTACTTAGGTGGGGTGCCAGTTCGTTCTGTAGTTCATGTAGAACACAGCCTGGGATGTTGCCCGGTCCCATAGATGCTGTGTTCTTGGCTTTGGAGAGTGTGGTTTTTACCTGTGGAGCTGTGATTACAGGAACTTTGCATTTTTCCGGTAAAGAGATGGGCTCTTTAGGGGGAGAGGGGGGTAAAGTTATCAGAGAACCTATCTGCCAGGATGTTGGCAATATCAGTTGGGTCTGTATATTTAGTGCCATTGTGCTGTAACTCAGAGCAGATCTGAGTGTTGCTATTGAGATTCTTGACATAGCTATAGAATGCTTTGTAGGTGTCTTTAGAATCAGTGGCGATTTTGTTTTTGTAACCAGCTTTGGAGAATTTTATCAGGGATCAAAGCTTCTTACTGAGGCTGACCAGGGAGCTCCTCCACTCATGGGATTTTACTCTCTTTTGCAACAATTTCTTCCTTCTGTTGTACAGTTTGTTTATGGCAGGGGACCACCAGATTGGCTTCCTTTTTTAGGAGGGTAGTATCTTGGTTCTGTTTGGGACAGCACGATCCATGCACTCATGTATGTGCTTATAAAATGCAATTGTGTAGGATTCAGTAGTCGTAACTGTATTGTCCATCTGCATGGGTGTCATGAAGTTCACCACTTCTGTCTTAAGAAGCATGAAGTTGGCTTTGGAGAAATTTTTTACTGTGGTTTCCTTAATGGGGGGTGGGGGCAGGATGTGGATATCTAGGGTAATTAGCTTATGGTCGGATCGGACCAATGAGATGTTGACTTCAGGTGTGGAACACCAGTCACTCATGTTGGTAATGACTAGATCTAGGATATTGTTGCCCCTGGTGGGGGTGTGGATAAGTTGATCCTCTTTTCTTTTTTATATTTCCCCTTAAATCACAATTATAGTACTCCGCAATTACAATTTCCATGTTAACTACCACGTAGTCTAATATTTGATAAAACAGATTCTTTCCTTCTAGTTTTATATATATGTATATATATATATATATATATATATATATATATATATATAAAATGCTATTCTGTCCACCTCACATCCACAACAATTAACTTTACCATCCTTACCGACACTACATCTAGTATTTTCAGTGTTTTTTACACAACACAGCCACACAGCCTAAGTTCCATATGATATTTCCACCCACAATGTTACTGTTTGCAGTCTTTCTTCCCTTGTTAGGAATCTTATAACCTCTAACAGACTAACATCCACATCACATTTAGCACACCATTCCAGTATCCCTATCCATGCAGTGTTAATGCTGTTCACATTTACCGAAAGTACTTTTAAAATTGTCGCGATTTCTTTTTACGTTTAGATGAAATATTTTTAAATTTTTGTTTTTTTTTATTTGTATTCTTTCCCCAACTGAATATTTTCCTGGAGTTATGTACACTTTGAAACTTAAAATCTGATTTCTCACTGGCTAGAACTTCAAAAAATGATGAGTATCAATCCCGTCTCCTGACCTCTGTTTTTGTACGCACTCTGTCTCCTCATTTCCTCCTCCATATTGTTTCCTCTTCTACAGATTCTTCCTCACCAAGTTCATCCTCTCCCTCAGCCTCCTGTTGTTATTTCTCATGTGTGTTTATTTTATTTATTTGTTTATTTTATTTAACATTTGTTTACCAGGAAAGAAACCATTTTCGGCAGAGGCCTGGGGAGAACCTCTCCAGATGCATGTTTTCTTGTAAGGCTTCCGTATTGTTATTCCATACTCACATTTGGGTCTGTTGTAACTAACAATGACTTCATCATTTCTAATTTCCTAGACTTTATAAACTGTAAATTTTATAAATTGTTATTCCATATTCACATTTGGGTCTAATGTACCTAACAAACAATGACTTCATCATTTCTGATTTCTTAGATTTTATAAACTTTTATATACAGCCTATAAGTTCTATAACTATTATTAACCAATTGGTTGATATCATTAGAAAAACTCAAAGCTAAATCTATTTATATACCCCGGTCCTTAAATTTATTATTTATTATTTAACATTTGTTTACCAGGAAAGTCCAACTGGGGCAGAGTCTATTTTCAGTGGAAGCCCAGAAAGAAAGCCTCCAGATGCATGTCTTTGGAATGTGGGAGGAAACCGGAGTACCCAGAGGAACCCCACATGAATGCAGGGAGGACATACAGATTATGCACAGAAGGCACCCCAACCGAGAATTGAACTGGAGAGCCTCTTGCTGTGAGGGGGCACATTCAATGGCTGCACCACTGTGCCGTCCATGTTTTCTTCCCTTTCCTCCTCTTTTACATTATTTACTATGTGCTGTTGACAATCCATCCAAAAGTGTCCCTTTTTTAACACAACCTGCAATCAGCCACTCACCTTCTTGTTGTATTGGCAATCCTCTAAGTTGCTTCTAGGTGGGCATGTTATGAATGATCATGTGTGTTCATGGATCCTGCAAAGGGTCAATACCTTATTCAAGATTAGTTTCATTACCTTGTGCCCACTGAATATTAGAATAGGCTTCAGCTTGTTGCCCTGCATTGAATTGTGAGTTATCAGAGAATGATTAAATGAATGAATCTTCTCCCTACCTGTACCCCATGAAATACAATTTAAATTGATATATAAATAAAACGTCCGAAACTGGAGTGAGGCAGAGCTATTATAAGAATCCAAGACAAAATACCAAAAACGAAGCAAGTTTTAATAAAGGAACTGCAGTAGGTCAGTAGATTAGCGCTTTCACTCAGTACAATTGAGCTTCTTCAGATCACACAGACCTGTGTCTATAGAAGCTATATATATATACATGACTAATAATCCTTGGCCTATCAAAGAACTGATATACTTGCATATTAATAAGCTGTAAAAACTTTCTTACTCTAATTAAAAGCTATCTAATTGAAATATCAAACATTGTGCTTATTTACAAATGTTTTAAAATATATTACATCACGTTTTATTTAAATATTATTTCATTTTTGAAGTATCTGGAGTGTCTACACCAGCATTTAGTGAGGTATTTTTGTTTTACAATTTAAATTGACATCAGTCTTTCTCCCCCACACACATTCTATGTACATAAATCAGAGACTATGTGTTTGCATTCTCCCCTTTACCATTACAGTCTTTAGACAGGGCCCCGACATTTTACAAATCACATCCTATTCTTGTCCCTAAAATCTGTGCTACCATTTCTCCACATATAAAATACATTACACCTTGTTCTAAATTTCATTCAGAACTAAAATCATTCTTATTCAAACTAGCAAGATGTAAGTGCTCCCTTAAGAATAGAGTCATAGAAATCCACCCTAAAATCCCCTTCTCAGCAGAACTTCTTTATGTGTTATACTGTAATTATAATAGTGCAAAAATTGTATATTATGTCTGATAAAGTTACAGCTTTAAAATGACTACTGTATGTGTAATTGTAATTGTTTAAAAATATACGTTTTATCTGACAATGAACGCATTATTCTGTGAGCATCATATGGTATTTTTGATCTGACTGAAAATTTGCTATGTCTCCAGCTAGAGCGAGAAGATGGTCAAGTAGTATCAGTCTGCTGCCCCGTCAAGAAATAAATAAACAAAGAAAACAGGAATTACATAATACAAGCGTAAATGATTTACCATAGCGGCCAGTATGAAGTTTGGGATCCCAGCCTACCTTTCAGTAGCCACATAATTGGGCACTAATTATTTCCTCCCCTCCTTGCTCTGACATACACATTAATTCCAGGAGTCATAATAGGCCAAATAACGGGGCAGATTCACAGCAACCCATGCCCACTTGCTTCATTGCAGATGTAAAGCTTCAAGGTGCGACTGAAACAAATTCTGTATTTTAGAATCAATCTTCTCGTATTTGAGCATTTCATCATTATTGCAGACTTAGAACATTATTACCATTTTGTTCACTTCAATGCCATTTACCCAGGTTACACTGTGTTAATGAGTAATACTTACACATCATGACATCCCCCATAGTACAGTGTACATCAACATAGTTTTCATATTTCATCCAATCCATTTCAGTCCATTACCTTGAATCCCATCTCGGGTAACTTAGCGTTCACACTGCTCAGTATAATGGGATTCACCTTCATTATTCCTGATGGACACCACACCTTCTACCTTCTGCTTCAGGCCGCTCGTTCTGTCATCCTTCTCCCATCATCTGCATTCTCATTCCTCCCTTGACTTGCTCTCCACCAGGTAAAATCTCATATCAATTTTCACAACCATTTCTGCTTTCCTCCATGGGCATTTGCAAAGAAACAAAGAATGCAGTTATCAACCATCACAATACTTTTTTGGTATGCAAAACCTTTAATTTCACAACTTCTTTCTTCACATAATTCCACTTGGTGAAATTCTCATGCATGCACTTTTAGTAGGCTCTGATGGCTGGACATTTGCTATTAGTTTCATAGTTTCATAGTATAGTACTAGGCTATCTGCCCTGGGGCATTTGTAAGCCTAGCCATAGTGATGTGGCTTTTGCCACCCCATGAAATGGTACAAAAATGTACAGAATAAATCTAGAATACTGTGCCTCTGTCTAGTAGTGACACAATGAAGGTCCCCTTATATAATAGAATTAGTTTACTGTGCCCCTGTCTAGCAGTGACACAGATGTGACCCCTGGGGTAAACTTACGATCTCCCATCCACTTATCAAGATTTCTCTTGAAGAGAGTCAGTGAGGGGCTCTGCCTAATACGAACTGGGATCCTGTTCCAAAGCATGGGAAGCCTCTGGGTTATGAATCTATCCCTCCAGCATGTCCTATTCATACTTGTGCCGAGGTTTAAGTCTTTAGCTCTCGTGGTCCTGATGGATTTGGATTTTTTGAGGTGGAGAATGTCCATCAGATCCTGATTGGACATGGCCTTGTACGTCAGGCAGAGATCACCTCTGAGCAGGCGGTATGCTACTGAATAGAGCTGAAGTTTCTTTAGTCTGGCAGAATAAGACATATGTTGGAGACCCTTGATCCTCTTGGTGAGGTACGTTTGTGGTCTCTCCAGCTGTTGCAAATGCCGGGTGAGGTACATACCAAATGGGGCACTGTACTCAATCATGGGTCTGATGAGGAAGGAATATAGGGGTACAATGACATCCTTGGATCTGGATGTGAATCCCTTCATGATGAGGTGTACAAGGTAGAATGTTTTTCTAACCACTTTGGCAACGTGGGTGTCAAATGAGAGGTCGCTGTCTACTTGGGTCCCTAGGTCTCTGATTACTTTTTCCGTACTCAGTGGGTTGCTGTCTATGTGATAATTTGTGGGTACTTTGTTTTTTCCATAAGGGATGACTATACATTTTTTGGCATTTAATTTAAGGCCGTGACTACGGCACCAGTTGTCCGTTTCAGTGAGGCCTTTTTGTAGGATGTGTGTGTCTGCTGGTGTATCGACTATGGCGCCTAGTTTGCAGTCATCTGTGAACTTTGTCAGCCACAGCCCTCCCATGTTTGCTTTAACATCTGAGAAATAAATGCCAAACAAGAGGGGTCCAAGGACAGATCCCTGTGGGACACCACTTGTGACTGGCTTTGAGTCTGACATTGCTCCAGCGATTTTAACTTTATGGGTTCTGTCCTTTAGCCAGTTTGCAACCCATCTAGTGACATAAGGGTTTACTTTTAAGCTGTTTAGCTTATCTATGATGCCTGAGTGGGGTATTGTGTCGAAGGCCTTAGCCAAGTCCAGGTATGCTGTATGGACTGCTTTGCCCTCATCAATGGCTCTAGTGACTGTTTCGAAAAAGTCAACCAGGTTTAAAAGGCAGGATCTGCCCTTTACAAAGCCGAACTGGGTGGGGTCAAGTGTCTGTAGGTCCCCTATGTCTCTGTTTATGAGTTCCATAATGATTCTTTCCATAGCTTTGCAGACCAGGCTAGTTAAGCTTATGGAGCAGTAGTTTCCAGGGTCTGTAGAGGCACCCCCTTGTGGAGTGGGACCATTGTTGCTGTATGCCAGTGTTCAGGTACATATCCCGAAGTAAGGCTAAGGTTAAATAGCATTTTTATGTGTGGGTTTAGCTCCTCTTGGAGTTCACGTAACACGCACCCCGGGATACCGTCAGGTCCCATTGATGCTGTGTGTTTTGCTTTGTTTAGGGCGGTTCTCACTTGGACATCTGAGATGACAGGGAGATTACATTCAGCTGGGATAAGTATTTCTTCTTTTGGGGGAGAAGGAGGGGAGAAATTTGCACTGAACCTGTCAGCCAAAATGTTAGCAATATCTGTGGGTTCAGTGTATTTTTTGTTGTTGTTTACCAACTCTGAGCATATCTGAGGGTTTCCGCCCAGGTTTCTAACATAGCTGAAGAAGGCTTTGTGGTTATCTTTAGTGTCCTTAGCGATTTTTCTCTCAAAGTTTGCCTTGGATGTTTTTATGAGAGAATGTAGTTTTCTGCTAATGTTGATCAGAGATGTCTTCCCTTCATGGGATTTCGCTCTGACGTGCAGTAGCTTCCTTCTTTTATTATACAATTTGTTTATGGCTAAGGTGCACCAGACAGGACGCTTACATTTGGTGGAGAGGGACTTGGATTTGTTTGGGATTGCATGATCCATGCATTCTTGGAAATGTCCATAGAAAGCATTTGTGAAGGATTCGGCATTGTGGGATGTAGTATCCACCGGCACAGTGGGCTTAAAGGATACCATCTCAGTCTTAAGAAGAGTGAAGTCTGCTTTTGAGAAGGTTTTCACTGTGGTCTTTTGTGCTGGGGGTGGAGGTGGGATATGTATATACAGGGTGATTAGTTTGTGGTCAGATCTCACTAGTGAGGGGTATACTTCCGGTGTGGAGCATTTTGTCCCCATGTTTGTGATGATCAGGTCTAGTATATTATCTCCCCTAGTGAGAGAGGTGACTAGTTGTTCCAGTGCATTTGAATTTATGAATTCCAGGAACCTTTGGGCTAGGGTATTAGTGCTAGAATAATGTACCCAATCTATGTTTGGGTAGTTGAAGTCTCCCAGTATGATGGTATTTTGTGATACATTCATATCCTCCAGTGTCTTCAGGAAGGCTGAGTGGGGTTCTTGAGATTGGGAGGGTGGTCTGTAACATACTACCAGTTGTATAGCAGTTTTGCCTATGGTTAGTTGCACCTGTATGGTCTCTGATGCTTCATGTGTTGCTACTAACCTGGAGGTGTGGGTGTCCTTTATGAATATGGACACTCCCCCTCCCTTTGTGGTTCGGTCCGGGTTTTGGGGCCGAAAAGCATGATACGAGGTATAGCCTGGTAGCGATGGGGTGCTCTCAGGAGCCTTGAACCAGGTTTCAGTTACTGCACAGACGTCGATGTTCTCCATGCTGAGGAGTGCATCAAGTGCCTGCATCTTGAGATTTAGACTTCTGGTGTTGAGCAGCATTATCCTTAGTTTTTTTCCATTTTTGTTTTCTAAGGAGGTGGGTTTGTCTTTTGAGCCTTGCCTAAAAAAGGCACTATGGGGGTGGCAAGAGCCTTAGCCAATATCCGGAAGCCCAGTGGTGACAGGTGTAAGCCATCCCTTGCGAAGCAGCGTGGCTTGTCCAACATATCATCACAGGCAGACAGACATTGGATCCCCTTAGAATGACACCAGTACTTGAGCCAATTGTTAAAGCTGATCATTTTGTCTTTGTATTGTGGTATCATTCTTGGTGAGGGCAAAGATGCTGCTCAGGGTCAGGGTCATACCAGCCTGGGCTACATAATCGGAGAGCTCCTCTATGTCTCTTTTCATGTAGTCCAGAGAGGTACGTCTCAAGTCATTCACACCAGCATGGACAATGACGGAGTCATATTTGTACTTGCTTTGGAGTGACCTGAGTGCGTGTGTTATGTGGTGGATCCTAGCTCCCGATAGACAGCTCACAGTCACCTTCTCCTTGTTCAGCCTGGTCAGTGGGACATCAGTGTGTCTGACTATGGAGTCACCTATTACTAGTGTATCAGGCAAGGTGTTTGGCCTTAAGGGCTGCGATTGGTCGACACACTGATTTATTGAAATATGTGTTGCATGTGTTTTGTTTTGAGGTGGTGGATTTTTGGATGTCTGCTTTGGGAGACTCTGTTGTTTTGGTAAGTTTTTTATTAGAGCCTCCGAGTATGTCTTTGTGTTTTTAATGTGTTTGGTTTGCAGTTGTGGTAGGTCTATGTGGGACTGGGAATGTTGTGTGTGTGGTTGCCATCTCCTCCTGTCTGGTCATGCCAGCCCTAAGTTGAGAGAGTTCAGCCTCCAGTTTGGCTATATAGTTGCATCTCTCACATGTATTTGTGTTTGTTGGGAGGAGGAGAGGGTTGTCTGTGTACATGAGACAATTGTAGCATTGTCTCAAGATGCCCAGATTGACCAGCTGAACTGGAGACGATGCCAGTAATCTACCACTCGACATGCTAGAACAGTATAAGGGAGTGGTATACCTTTAAGGGAAGTGGATAGTCACAGGGGTGGTAAGTAGATGTAGTGCTTTACTTAGTACAAGAGTATTTACTTAGTAGAGAAGTATTGAGAACAAGTGCTAGGCTTATAATATAGTGAGTAGTCTGGTTATACTAAGAGTAGAGCTTCCTTAAGGGAAAATTTGAAGAGCAGACTTGGCGGAGCCAGAAAAAGTTTAACCTTGTTTAACCGGCACTGCGCTATGCGCACGACCGTGCAAAGCCGTGCAAACGCGGATTTTAAACAGTTAACTACAAAAGAGCTAGAAATGGTCCCAAACAACCAATTACTACAGCTTCTTGTGCTGAGGTCACTTCCCCCAAGGACAGGTAGGCTGCTCAAGGCTCCCCACTCCCACTGGTGATCAAAGAAACTTCCTTCTATCCAAGTAAGGTAATGGACAACACAAGAACTACACCACAGCCCAGAATACAGCAATGCCTGTAAACTGGTCTAAACTAGTCGAGGAAGGCGGGAAAACAAGGATTATGTTTTTGTTTTTTTGTTTTTTTGGTAGAAACACACAGAAAATGCAGAAACAGTGATAAATTAGTTACACAGGCTAGCACAGTTTAGTGGGCAGCCTCCACAGTTAAATTAAACAAACAAACAAGCGAACTTTCGATCAAATTCGACTAAATGTAACTTTAAGTGCAGATTTTAAAATAATGCAGCAATCAGTTAAAAAACAGTTCAGGCTATTTCAAGGTAAGCTACAGAAGCTATTTCAAGTAAAGAAAAAGCAAAGATACTTAAATCCAGAAGGTAGTCACTTTTCTGAGTTCCTGCTGCTAAGACCACTCTGTAAAGACACGTGGAGCTTGTCTGAGCAGTATAGCCAGAAAAAAACGCCCAGAGGCGGATTTTAAACAGTGAACTACAAAAGAGCTGGAAATGGTCCCAAACAACCAATTACTACAGCTTCTTGTGCTGAGGTCACTTCCCCCAAGGACAGGTAGGCTGCTCAAGGCTCCCCACTCCCACTGGTGAGCAAAGAAACTTCCTTCTATCCAAGTAAGGTAATGGACAACACAGGAGCTACACCACAGCCCAGAATACAGCAATGCCTGTAAACTGGTCTAAACTAGTCGAGGAAGGTGGGAAAACAAGGATTATTTTTTTGTTTTTTTGGTAGAAACACACAGAAAATGCAGAAACAGTGATTAATTAGTTACACAGGCTAGCACACTTTAGTGGGCAGCCTCCACAGTTAAATTAAACAAACAAACAAGCAAACTTTTGATCAAATTCGACTAAATGTAACTTTAAGTGCAGATTTTAAAATAATGCAGCAATCAGTTAAAAAACAGTTCAGGCTAGTTCAAGGTAAGCTACAGAAGCTATTTCAAGTGAAAAAAAGCAAAGATACTTAAATCCAGAAGGTAGTCGCTTTTCTGAGTTCCCTGCTGCTAGGACCACTCTGTAAACCCACGTGGAGCTTGTCTGAGCAGTATAGCCAGAAAAAAACGCCCAGAGGCGGATTTTAAACAGTGAACTACAAAAGAGCTAGAAATGGTCCCAAACAACCAATTACTAGAGCTTCTTGTGCGGAGGTCACGTCCCCCAGGACAGGTAGGCTGTTCAAGGCTCCCCACTCCCACTGGTGAGCAAAGAAACTTCCTTCTATCCAAGTAAGGTAATGGACAACACAGGAACTACACCACAGCCCAGAATACAGCAATGCCTGTAAACTGGTCTAAACTAGTCGAGGAAGGTGGGAAAACAAGGATTTTTTTTTTTTTGGTAGAAACACACAGAAAATGCAGAAACAGTGATAAATTAGTTACACAGGCTAGCACACTTTAGTGGGCAGCCTCCACAGTTAAATTAAACAAACAAACAAGCAAACTTTCTATCAAATTCAACTAAATGTAACTTTAAGTGCAGATTTTAAAATAATGCAGCAATCAGTTAAAAAACAGTTCAGGCTAGTTCAAGGTAAGCTACAGAAGCTATTTCAAGTGAAAAAAAGCAAAGATACTTAAATCCAGAAGGTAGTCGCTTTTCTGAGTTCCCTGCTGCTAGGACCACTCTGTAAACCCAATGTGGAGCTTGTCTGAGCAGTATAGCCAGAAAAAAACGCACAGAGGCGGATTTTAAACAGTGAACTACAAAAGAGCTAGAAATGGTCCCAAACAGCCAATTACTAGAGCTTCTTGTGCTGAGGTCACTTCCCCCAAGGACAGGTAGGCTGCTCAAGGCTCCCCACTCCCACTGGTGAGCAAAGAAACTTCCTTCTATCCAAGTAAGGTAATGGACAACACAGGAACTACACCACAGCCCAGAATACAGCAATGCCTGTAAACTGGTCTAAACTAGACGAGGAATGCGGGAAAACAAGGATTATTATTTTGTTTTTTTAATGTTTTTAAGTCCGATACTGAAGCTTTCAATTGCATCAAAACTTTTTGAGATTAAAACTGTGTTTTTTCTAGTGAGTCAAACGTATGCTTTTTCTTAATCAGTTTCTAAAACTGTGTAAACAAGTATCTCAGATGTACCAGGCCCCTTAACTAATTCTTAATTTTGCCTGTACACTGTGCCTCCATTCTTTCTTCTGCCAAAGTTCTGCACCATGTACCCCCCCCCCCCCCCACTTAACATTATTTCTGGTTTTTCGCTCTTGCACTTGTACCAGTTTCTGACAACTGTCTTACTCTTCCTTCTGATGCATTTTTCTTTTCTTCCTGTTACTCAAGTACTTAAACTAGTTTGGGACTAACAGTTCTCTTTCCATTTCAGTAACCAACATAATAATCCTTAACCTTCCCTATTGAATTAATTTATTCTAGCATACTGTCTCCTACCCTCTGTGTCCCTTTCCTAGGTATTATTACAAAATTATTGTAAGAAACAAACTATTTACACTATTTACATTCTGCCCTGTGCCCATGGGTACTGAGCATTCCTTCCTAATATCTCTTCTCTAAGTCCTCTTGCCCTCTTCTGTGTTCTTTCCATGATTCCCGTTTCCTGTTTCTTTTTTTGTCCTTCCCTATATATATATATATATATATATATATATATGTATCTATATATGTATATATGTATATACCTCAGCCTCTTCTTTCCTGTATCTGTCCACTAAATTAACTCCTTTAGCTGGGGTCACTTGTCTTGCATCTGTAATCATGTTATTATATCCTTCCCTAATAATAAAATCACCTTCACTAACTTTTCCTTGGCTCCTTCAACTTCTCCTTTTGGGTCTGAACTGATAAACCATCAAACCTCCATTAAGCTCATATCATTCCTGTCTATCTGTTTAATCATTTTATTCAGACTTTTTTTATATTGATCTAGTTCTGGGTAATCCCAGAAAATGTGTTTCCAGTCTCCAATCCCCCCTATCCTTTGCATCCTGTCCTCTCTGGTGTGTAAATGTATTAATGCAAATACTTCTAGGCAAAGATCCTACATTTTCGTAGCTTTATCATCTGCCATAGTGACCCTCGCAGCTCATTCTACAGTATTTGGCATTCATTACACCTATCATTGAGTACAATATCCCCTTTGGTATGTATCTAACCAGGCATATCCAACAACTGGAACATCCACAGAAGTAACTCATTAAGGGCGTAAGTAAAATGTCCTATGCAGACTGCCTCAATGGCCTATCCCTGTATTCTGTCTCCTACAGGCTTTTGAGGGGAGATCTATGCCTGGCATACAGGGCATTGTCAGACCCCACTCTAATGGACCTTCTGCATATCCACAAAATAAACAGCACCAGAATTACCCTTTTTAAAAACTTAAACCTTGTCTGTGATATAAATAGGAGCTGCTGTAGAGACAGTTATGTATCCGAGAGACTACCCTATCTATGGAACAGGCTCCCCATCCATGTGAAGCAGAGTTCCTCCCTTACCCAATTCAAGTGCAACTTGGACAATTGGATGGGAAACCAGAAATCCATCCCTGGTTTGGCACCTATGTCTGTAATAGATACAGGTAACCTGTAAATGGTTCTTCTCCCAGGCCCATACTTACACTTATCAAGGGTATCAGAACTTGTTAGAGATTTGGGATGCATGGCTAGGCTTAAAAAGGCCCTTGTGGTCATTAGTCTAGTAACCACCTATGAACCTATGAACCTATAAATGACATATGGTGGGACACAAGGACATGTTTACTTTACTAGGGCATACAGTTAGTAAGATGCAGAAGTAAGGATAAAGCCTTGAAACAATAATGTAAGCAGATGTTGATGGGGCTGAAAGACCTTGAGGATGCATAAAGAAAGAAAAAAAGTATCCATGTTCTTGAGAAAGTGGCTGAGCAAGCATATAACTGACCCTGCTGACGGGTCAACAGAAATGAGAGAGGGGCAGCCTGCAGACGACTGTTCACATCTGAAGGACAGGCTACAAAGAAAAAGGATGGCTTCCCTGGACATGCCTAAAGATTTGGTTGAAGGCAGGAGAGTCCAAGAGGTCAGAAGTTTGGCATAAGTCAAAGCTGACTCTGTGGGGGTGGACAAAAGAAGTAGAATGTAACCTAGTGACACAGTGAAGGTGGTGACATCTTGATACAAGCCCAAAGAAGCGTTTCATTGGATTAAGAGACAACAGCATTAAAAAAAATGTTGGTTAACACCACAAGTAGGAAATCGACAAAAGCAGAGAGACTGGAATTACAGTGGTGGGAGAAAATAAGACAACAAGTGTGAGAGTGTGGAAGGAAAGAACGATAGTGCAATGTACGGAGCAGGCTGAACGTGCAGATGAGTAAAGTGCAACCTGGAAATGGAAGTGGCTGGAGAAAAGATACAAAAAGTAGAAGAAGAGATGGGGAAAAACAACAAAAGAAGGTACAGAGGACCTGGAAAATTATCAAAGCAAAATAGCAGTTTTGATAGACAGTGTATATTTAAGGGAAATGGTCTGGGTTAGAGAAATAGAAGTAGATAGAACAGAGTGTTAGCGTTGGATAAGGAGAATCTGTCAAGCCATTAAAATTGCTACAAGGGGGGGGGGGGGGCTTGTGAAGGCTGTGTTGGAAAGTTGATATGATGAAGGTTGTTGCAAGGACTTATCCAAAAATACTGTTGTTGGTTTACCATGGCTTATTGCTAAAGTAAAATTTATTATATTATTATGGCTTGGTTTGAATACAGAGATGCATGACTTCCCAAAGGAAACTGTTATGCATTTCTTGGCATTTAGTTTTGGTCCATGACTCTGACATCAGTTGTTTATCTGTGTGAGCCCCTCCTGCAGAACATTTGTGTCAGTGTGAGCCCCTACTGGAGAACATTTGTGTCAGTGTGAGATTCAAAGACAGCTCCTAATTTCCAGTCATCTGCAAATTTAGTCAGCCAGAGACCACTGACATTGGCCTTGATTTCTGAGAAGTAAATGCCAAAATGGAGCAGTCCAAGGACTGATGCCTGAGGGACTCCATTTGTGACTGACCTATTTGTAGAGATGGACTCCCCAATTCTAACTACTTGGGTCCTGTCTGTGAGCCATTTGGCTATCCACTGGGTAACATATGGGTTTGTACCTAACCTCTTGAATTTGTCAACCATGCCTGAGTGGGGTATTGTGTCAAATGCCTTGGCCAGCTCAAGATAGGCAGTGTGAATGATTTCGCCCTCATCCAGTGCTTTGGTGACTTTATCAAAGAAGTCCACCAGGTTGAGTAGGCATGATCTGCCCTTGACAAAACCAAACTGGGTTGGGTCCAGTGTCTCAAGGTTTACTATATCTCTATTGATCATCTCCATGATAATTCTTTTAATAGCTTTACATATAAGACTAGTGAGACTTATGGGTCTGTAGTTTCCAGGGTCTGTAGATGCCACACCTTTTGTGCAGAAGGATGACTGTTACCTCTCTCCATTCATGAAGCATGAACTCTGGAGGCTACAGTTAAATAATAATTCCAGAAGCCCTTATAGGTCATGTTTCATGCTATTTAGAAGGCATCCTGGGATGTTGTCTGGGCCCATTGATGCAGTGCTCTTGGTCTTAGAGAGAGCATTAAGGACCTGTTCTCTAGTGATAGTAGGGAAGAGTCCCATCTTGTATCTTGCCCCATCTCTGTCTCTCCTTTATAAAAGCCTATCACTTCATGCAATGTTTGCAATATCGGCCTCATTGTCCTTTAGAGTGCGTTGTCACTAAGGAGATGAGTTCGACTGATGATGATGCTTGTCTTAATCATACTAGCAGCAGTTTAATTCTGCTCTTTGAGATTCATCTCAGTTCTATAACATCTAAAGCACCTAACTGTATGCTTTGCCATGAAACCCAGTCATATCTGCTGCCACTGTATTGCCTTGATGCTATGGAATTTACATATCAGGTGCCAAAGTCAAATATTTCTATATCTAAATGTTTGAATGATAGGGCCAGTATAACCAAATACAAACTAAAGCAAAGTACCTAAGTCTTTCCTGTGACCTGATACACCCATTCCACATGATGCACCTGGTCTACCTGTAAGTTAGAGCATGCACACCTGTCAGGGATTAACCTCAGCTGGACTTCCAAAGGCTCTAGAGGTTTTCTCCCTTCTGCTACTTTTAGGCACCCTAACAAGCCCAAGCCTTAGACTGCCCCTATTGTTTTATTTGCTGTTCTTCCAACCAATCATGGATAAATAGGCCATGTTTTTGGATAATAAATCCACCTGCCTAGGTACCTCCATGGCTCCCAAATGGACAGTGGCAGATGTGCCCCTTCACCTGGCATGACCCATTTTTTTCAAGAAGTTGTCCTTACAGCACAATTACATAAGAATCCAGTGGAATGCCATGGCTCAGGTGCTGGATATCATCATATCGTGACATCATGAGTTGGAAACCCTACCCAGGTGTGACATACAATGATGTCAGCACATCTGTCAGTCCCCTTTATTGAACTTCTGAGCTGCAAGGCTTCTGGTTTCCAGTAGGAACTGCACAGGCAGAGGTTCTCTCCAAATTCTCCCCCTGGGATAGTACAGAAGGTCATCTGCAACTTCATCCTACCCCCCCCCCCCCGCCAGTCCTACTTACTTAGTTCACCAGTTTCACAGACAGACAGACACCCTGGTTATGACGTTAAGTTTGCCTTGATAAGTTATTTTTATCTCTTTCTCCTGCTCTAGCAGCTTACAGCATGCTGCCACCACTTGATTTGGGATGATACATGGTTATGACCTTTCAGAGGTTTCACATCCATTTTCACACTTTCCAGACCATTTTGCAGGTGTACTAGTTAATCCATCATCCCAGTCACCACAAATCATGCTTTACCAAATTGTATGTCTATCAAGTTTGACATTTTACTTCTGCATGCTATCTCATGCTTTGCCAGCACATTAGGCAGCCAAGTACACACATATATTACCCGGCATTCTTCCATGGTACCCTTAGAAACCTTTTTGAATCATAGAGGTAACCTGCTGTTCATGTTTGCCAAATACAGCAGTGCCTCCCACAAGGTCAGATGTCAGTGTGAATATATGCCAAGTTTTCTGCCCTATGCAGAACCCTCGGGTTCATAACTGGACTGGTGGGGAGTAGGATGAAGTTGCCCCTTTTGGAATGTACCTCACAAGACATCTGCAGCAGCTGGAAAGGCCACAGAAGTACCTCAAAAAGAGGATTACTGGCCTCAACCAAATGCCCTACACTGGCCGCCTCAAAAACCTCCAGCTTTACTCCATAGCATATCGCCTACTCCGAGGTGATCTCTGCCTAACATATAAAGCTATGTCAAACCAGAGCTGTTGGACATGCTACACGTAAAGAAATCCCAATTCCTCTGAGCTACATGCTATAGGGACCTAAACCTTGTCACCACAATAAACAGGACATGCTAGAGGCATAGATTCCTGTCCCAGAGACTTCCCATGGAACAGGCTACCCATCAATGTCAAGCAAAGTTCTTCATTCGCACTCTTCAAGAAAAATCTTGATGAGTGGATGGGAAATAGGAAATACACCCCAGGGATCACTTCTGTGTCTCTGCTCGACAGTGGCACAGGAAAATAACTTTCTTAGGTGGCGTAAGCCAGGGAAACTTGTTGGATAGGCTTACGTAGGCCCTTTGGCCGATAGCCTAGTACCTACCTATGAATCTATGAACCTAAGAACACTGAACTAATCAGTGCAGACCTGAGACCATTTTACTGCAGGTTCTATGATTTCTGAAGTGACTGTCACAGAACAAGAGAGATGGAAGAAGATGGAATTAGAAAAGAGGGATGTCATTATCTATTAACAATTCCTTGAATTTAATTTTACATTTTTCCAAATAATTTGAAGAACATAAGCT